>NC_091120.1:95393308-95668308 GCF_040183065.1 Periplaneta americana | reverse complement strand
TACGTTGACATTTATATTTCAAGTCAACTGCTATTATACAAGGAGTGCACTCAGCTGAGTGACTAATGGCCAGGATTCTGCAGTAAAGTGCACAGCAATCTGTACAGAATAATGCGCTGCTAGCTAGACGAATTTACTAAAGATGTTATTAATTGGTCCAACAGAATATCTGTTATTGTGACAATTAATATTTGAGGAGAAAAATTCGCTCCAGCGCCGGGGATCAAGCCCGGGTCTTTGGTTCTACGTACCAAGCGCTCTGACCACTGATCTATGCCGAATTCAATCCACAACACTGGATCGAACCTTCCTCCTACAGTGTTGTTTCCCTTTTTGTGGCCTGACTCCAAGTTGGGCATATACGTTGACGTTTAAATTTCAAGTCAACTGCCTTTATACAGGGAGCGCACTCAGCAACTGTTATTACTGCTCTTGTTACTACTGTTATTACTTTCATTATTACTACTAATATTACTATTATTACTACAGTACTATTATTATTATTGCTCTTATTACTACTATTATTATTACTACTATTATTGCAACTCATATTACTACTGTTATTACTATTATTATTATTATTATAATTATTATTATATCTGATAGCGGGTACTTAACTGTTCGTCATTCACCCATATGAAGCCAGTCATGTAGACCACTTTACCAAAGAGTTGTTGCCCAAGGTGCGACATTGGAGGCTGCTCTATGCTAAAACTGCGATGAGATGAGAATAATGGAGATTTATTGGGTTGCCATAAGGGAGCCGAAGCTCTTAAAAAAACTCTTGTGTTACCTAGAGCATGAGTTTACCCAACACTTGGGATCGAATCCAGGTCCACAGGATTATGAGTCATTGCTCTAGCCACTGGACTGCCATGGCTTTATTATTATTATTATTATTATTATTATTATTATTATTATTATTATTATTATTATTGTTATCATTACCATTATCATTATTATAACTCTGTAGTGCTCGGGAAAAGTGACACAAGTCAGTTTCCACAAACCTTTTTTGATAATTTATTGACAACTTACGGAACATCTGTTCCCTTGGAAAAAAAATACATAGGTATTCCTCCCATTACAATAATTCATACAGAAAAAAATCAAATCGACATAAACCAGTGTAAGTTGTCAATAAATTATCAAAAAAAGTTTGTGAAAACTGACTTCTGTCACTTTTCCCAAGCACTGCAGAACTGTGGTCCCAGTCACAGACTGACAGACTGTACCCTAAAAATAATTTTCTTGGTTTACTGAAAATATTTATTTCTATGAAAAACTTTTCACTTCAGTCTTTTTTTTTACATTCACTTATACTCACATATGCAAGTAATAAAAAAATATGTACAGAAATTGTTTTATTGTAGGAATAAACGTATGAGGGGTGTCCAGTCATTGTCTGCAATTACAGCAGCATTACGTGATGAAGAAGAAGAATCGGATGATGGAGGCCCTATGGATGAAGACACAGCTGTTGAGGATGCTGATAATCCTAGGTGGCAGCTCTTTGAAACAGTGAAGAACACCACAAATAACCAAGGTACAGTCTGATTGTTAATGTGAATTTACTTTGAACTATTCATGTGCATTGTTGGTAGGCTACATAGATTTTTATTGTCCCATTTTATGTAATCAACATCATTATCATCTGCCTTCACATATTAGAACCTTGTGGAGCTGTTATACACATTCAGAGTTTGTGTTTCATTTACAGAATAATTTTCTTTAAGTTCATATTGTAGTCTCTTATTAATCTTTGTAATTATAGCTGCTTTCAGTTACAGTAATATAATTGCATTATTTTTATTACTGACTAGCCATACCCATGTGCTGTGCTGCATTTGTTACCAGAAATATTCAGATTACAGTTTTATTATTAGTAAAAGGATAAATCATTTATGTTCCGTGGACAAAAAATGAAATTAATACATAGTATAAAATTAGCACTTTATGTGGACTAAATAAAGTTTAAGTAGGACTATAGAGTACTGTGGCTCACTCAAATACGTAATTAAGTACTGTAATAAATATGTTTTGGCAATATATCAAGTTTTCTGTGCATAAGGATCTGTTTTAGTCATACCGTATTGCGCATTTGTCCTCAGTCCTTGTGTCATTCTGAAGTTATCGTAATGGTATATAGTCTACTTCCATCTAGAAGAGCTACACTTTCCAATGGTGAAAGAATAATTCAAATCGGTTAAGTATCTTCTAAGATTACTTCATACAAACACACATACACTCTCTTTACATATTAATACAATATTGATAAACATTTATATGCATATAGATTACAGTGATATCCATATAACAGTAGTGTTAATTGAACATCTTCCGTTTGTTGTGCAAGGCCGTCTTAAATAAATGCAGAGTCATTTGTTTTCACTTCATTGTATTAGTCTGATTGAGGTGGCACTTATATAAAAAGCATTGTTATTTTAAAACTCATATATTTCGTTAAATATCAGTCCTGTCAAAATTGTGCATAGAATAAAACTTGTTGGAAACATTTTTTAAAGAAACTTTTGTAATATAATAGTTTTCTAAAAAAATCAATAATAAGAGAGATATTTCGATTTACTGATATCAGGCCTCCTTTTAAAGAAAATATTTTAAATGCCATATAGCCTAAATTTTAAGTGGGATCCAACGTAATTTATATACCAGTTTTCATAGAAATCGGTTTGACCAGTATCGCGAGAAAAGGTAACAAACATACAGACCATATACATACAAACAAACAAAAATAAAAAAAATGCGATTTTTGGTCTCAGGAAAGCTAATTATATATGTTTACATCGATTATTATTGCAAAAGCGAAAATTACCAGAAAAATTTAGGTTACAGTTTTATAATATATAGTTTTATAGTGTAGATAAATTAAAATTGTAAATTTCTTATTGCTCACAAATTTGATAGTAGGGTCATTCCATACAAAAAAGTATGTTTTTGAACCATGATGTCTCAAAAGTTAAAAATATTGTAGTAGGTTATTTTGTATCTTCTAAATATGAATTTCAAGGAATACTATATTTATATCTTTCATAGTTTGGCAGCAATCAGAATTTAAAATATTGGTTTAACAAAGAACACAGTTTCATTCATTGAAGTTTTTTTACTATGTAAAGAAAGATGAAAAAATGATTTCAATGCAATTCGAAAAAGGAGAGCCTTCTTTATAAATGCACTTAAAATGAAAAAAATATATAATTTTTAAAATAGTTGTCCACCATAAAATAATTTTAAAAAATATAGAACACAAAATGAAATTCATTTTTGCAGACGAAAAAACATGTATTTAATTCTTTAGGGTATATTGATTCCACTGTGAAAATTTCAGAATGGTGACTTAAATATCATGTCGGTTTTTAAAATAACTCACCAGAACAAAAGAGCTCAGCAGGTAGGCTCTCCCATTGTACAGAATGTTGTGCTATCAAAGTCAGGGAGACGGATGTTTGAGATTACTCATCATTACAAAGTCTCGCGAACGCCGCAACTGCCACACATAGCAAGCGATTTTCAACTGTCGGAACAAAAATTAATAATTTTATTAATTTAATTATTCACAGGTTTTTGAGATAAAGTGATAAAACTTGGGAAATGGATTAGAAATAAGATATTCTTTAATATGAATGAAATTCGGATGAATTTAATTTGTTGCATTCAAATATAAAACTATTTCTTTTTTTCATTTAGGTGTTTTTATGAGCATGCCTTAATATTATTCGGATTAGTCTTTAAGATATTAAAATATGGTTATTCATGTTTACAATGGCGTCTGTTTAGTTTTGATGACACTTCATATAGGGTGTCTAGAATATCTTAAATGATGGCTAACATGTAACTGCCAGCCATTTTTCAGTCATCTGTATGACTAAAATATTAATTATATGGTGATCATAGTTGGCAGTTTAATTTATTTTCATAATAACATTATTATATTAAAAGCCCAAAAAAATTCATGACATCACTGGCGTATTCTTAAAAAATGTTGTATGGAATGACTCAGTAATAAAAAAAGTGCTAAATATACTGAGACATAATATTACAAGCTGTGTCTTGTATATTCTCTTAACTTCTCTTTTATACTATAACTTTATATCTGAATAGTATTAAAAATAGAAATGGGTTAAATATTATCTTTCAAGTTGAATTCAGTTTCAATGTGTTTAAATTACATTTACAAGACAGTGAGGTACCTACTGAATAATACACATATTGGCAAAAAATTCGCATGGCTTTTTGGTTTACTGCACAGACGTTGATAAGATTATGACTGTAATAGGAAGTGATTAAAAGCATTAGTATCTCAAAAGTTGTAATTAGTGCCTCTCCATCATAAAAATGTAATTTATTGGTTTTATTGTTTACATTTATGTGTTGCAACTTCACAATCAGAAATAACAGTTTGTGTAACACGATGAAAGAGTAATGGAACGGAGAAAAATTCTCTCTGGCGCCGGGATTTGAACCCGGGTTTTCAGCTCTACGTGCTGATGCTTTATCCACTAAGCCACACCGGATACCACCCCGGCGTTGGACAGAATCGTCTCAGATTAAGCTCCAACTCTTGGGTTCCCTCTAGTGGCCGCCCTCTGCACTACCTCATAGATGTCTATGAACGTAGGACCGAAGCCCACACATGTGCTGAGGTGCACTCATTATGAGTGACTAGTTGGCCGGGATCCGACGGAATAAGCGCCGTCTTAAATCACGAAATGATTTACGCATATCATATATGTTATTTTAATGTGTTATTTTATGTGTTAATATGTTATTTTATGATATTTTCCTGTAGATATTCTGCGTTATCATACGATGAAAGAGTAATGGAACGGAGAAAAATTCTCTCCGGCGCCAGGATTTGAACCCAGGTTTTCAGCTCTACATGCTGATGCTTTATCCACTAAGCCACACCGGATACCACCCCGGCGTCGGACAGAATCGTCTCAGATTAAGCTCCAACTCTTGGGTTCTCTCTAGTGGCTGCCCTCTGCACTACATCATAGATGTCTATGAACGTAGGACTGAAGCCCACACATGTGCTGAGGTGCACTCGTTATGAGTGACTAGTTGGCCGGGATCCGACGGAATAAGCACCATCTTAAATTACGAAGTGATTTACACTTATCATATATGTTATTTTAATGTACCGAAGTACATATGATATTTTCCTGCAGATATTCTGCGTTATCATACGATGAAAGAGTAATGGAACAGAGAAAAGAGTAATGGTGTGGCTTAGTGGATAAAGCATCAGCACGTAGAGCTGAAAACCCGGGTTCAAATCCCGCCACCGGAGAGAATTTTTCTCCGTTCCATTACTCTTTCATCGTATGATAACGCAGAATATCTGCAGGAAAATATCATATGTACTTCGGTACATTAAAATAACATATATGATATGCGTAAATCACTTTGTGATTTAAAACGGCGCTTATTCCGTCGGATCCCGGCCAACTAGTCAGTCATAACGAGTGCACCTCAGCACATGTGTGGGCTTCAGTCCTACGTTCATAGACATCTATGACGTAGTGCAGAGGGCAGCCACTAGAGGGAACCCAAGAGTTGGAGCTTAATCTGAGACGATTCTGTCTGACGCCGGGGTGGTATCCGGTGTGGCTTGGTGGTATCCAGTGTGGCTTAATGGATAAAGCATCAGCACGTAGAGCTGAAAACCCGGGTTCAAATCCCGGCACCGTAGAGAATTTTTCTCCGTTCCATTACTCTTTCATCGTATGATAACGTAGAATATCTGCAGGAAAATATCATATGTACTTCGGTACATTAAAATAACAGTTTGTGTAATGCTTTTTAGTAGCTGAATTGTAAGTGTAGAAGTGTCTAAAATTTTAGAACTGGAAACAAGTGAAAACTTGTATAACCACAATTCATACCATACTTTTTTTTAGGGCATCTCCTAAGTGAACCATTTTGGAAGTTACCATCTAAGAGATACTATCCTGATTATTACAAAGAGATCAAGAATCCTGTGTCTTTGTCACAGATCAGGAATAAACTTAAGGTCAGTATTGTGCTACTGGTTTTCAAAAGTAAATACAGAAGTTATTTGCTGTTGCTTTTCAATGACATCAGGAGTTCTTATTATTTTCTTGATTAAAGAAAGGTATTTTTTAAGCCCAAAAACATTGTGGATAAGAATGCAGTTGGTTTAGTGAGTGATTCATTTTATCCTATTGGTTCACTTACAGCTTAATTATTAGGTGACAAGTCCACACCTGTGGAGTAACGGTTAGCGCGTCTGGCTGCGAAACCAGGTGGTCCAGGTTCGATTCCTGGTCGGAGCAAGTTACCTGGTTGGGGTTTTTTCCGGGGTTTTCCCTCAACCCAATATGAGCAAATGCTGGGTAACTTTCGGTGCTGAACCCTGGACTCATTTCACTGGCATTATCACCATCTCATTCAGATGCTAAATAACCTAAGCTGTTGATAAAGCATTGTAAAATAACCTACTAAAAAAAATATTAGGTGACAAGTCTCTTACATGTTTCTGACTAAAATTCGTAATTGCAGAGCAGCACGATTTCTTTCAGTGACGATTGAATTGCTGTTGTTAATCTATGAGTATTGTTCCGAAATTAATGCCTCCTATTTATTTTCATCGAAACTACAACAGAGAACATAATAACACAGTTAAATACAGCAAGATTTCAGCTGCATATAGTTATTTTTCCACGTAGTCACCACCATTTGTTAATGCATTTTTGCCAGCGATGATCAAGAGCCTGCATGCTGGGCTCGTAAAAATCCAACAGAGGCAAGCCATTTTATTACAGCTGTGATGGCAGCATCCTTCCTGGAAAATGTTGCCCACGTAGTCTATCTTTCATAGGCTCAAAGGAATGGAAGTCTAAAGGCTCTAATTCCAGACTATATTGTGGATGTGGTAGAGCAGTTAGCTAAATTTTGCAACATGCTCTGTAATCTCGATACTGATGTGGATCATGACCTTATCGTGTTGCGAGCGAAATGTTCTTCTCTGTCCTGACTCTGGAATTCAGGCTTTCAGCGTAGCCAGCATTCAGAATTGACAGTTTCTCCAGGCTCGAGGGCATCCAAAAGAATCACACCCAGCTATCCCAAAAGGCTATCATTTTCGCCACTGTTGAAATGCACTACCCACTGCTTCACTATGCTCACACCCACTGTATCATCTCCTTACACCTTCAGCAAGCATCAATGGCTGTCAGTGGGTGCAATTTGTTCAGCAGTCAGCAATTCAGTACCACATCTCTGTTTTTTACGCACATCTATGTCAAATGCCATTTTGGTAGACCTGCTGCCACTATTTGTCACACGACAACCAAACTAACAGGACATTAGCATGAAGGTTTAACCTTTACTGCAGCACTTACATCTAGCTCAGACAAAAAAAATAGGAGGCATTAATTTTGGAACGACCCCCATACTTGTTCTATTGTCATTATATTACCTTTGTGTTAGCAGAATACCTCTGCATGCAAATTAATCAGTAAATAAAGAGACGTCGTGCACAACACAGGACAAATTCAGACTGTTACTCTGGGAATGAAGAAGAGGAAGAGAATTGTTTTAAGCAAAGTCATTCATGTGTTCAGTGAATAGCAGCCATCATCACTGTCCATAAAATAATATTAATTGTTATGTAACTTCTTAAGAAGCAAATGCTGCTTTCACTGCTGCTTAACCAAAATTATTGCAACTGACAGTATGTCAATTGATATTTATTATGTAATATATCACAATAATTTTAAGATATCACATTTATTGTAAATAGGTTTATCTAGATCTGTTCAGAATTAGGTACAGAGACAGTATTATGACATGAGGTGAGAAAATGGTGGGTGACTTGTGGCCCACTGCTAGCATGGTTTCCGGCAAGCGCGTAACCATTTCTCTGGCATTTCTACAGTACATAACAGTACTAACAATAAATGTTCAATAATTTGGACTTATCGTGCTCATTGCTGAAAATGGCCCCCATTTGACTTCTGACATCTTCTGATAAACAAAATTTTCTTCTGTAAAAACACTACGTTTTCTGTTTGATTTTCGATTGTTCACTGAGTGTGTTTCTTTAAATCTTTTAACGTGTCTTCTAGGTAATTGTTTTGGCAGAAGGCAGTCTGTTTGGAAACTTTGTTCGAAATTTACATCTTGTTTTCTCACACGACCTTCTGCCTTTTATGTATGTATTATACATATACACACGTTCACACAGTGAGAATTTGTTGGTAGGCATTACCTAAATACACAGTAATCACTAAACTTTATACACTAACTTTGTACGCTTGAAGAATCACGACTTGTGATTACAGTGAATGCCATATGGCGACTGAGGATCTACTACGCCGTACCTCTAACAGTCCGCGCATCACAGACCATGCAGGGAGCAGGTCACCAGTAACCCACCGTTTTCTCGCCTCACGTCATAATAATGTGTTTGTACAAAATGTATAAACATGATGCTTTCAGTGCAATACCTCTAATGTAGTACTTGAGAATTAAATTAATACTTGTTAAATCTACTGTATTTAGATTTTGATAAACATCATTGAAGGAAATTCTATAGTAGTTATATTATTTGACTTGTATTTTTTTAGCGTGGTGATTATGGTACAGTGAGTGAAGTTGCTGGAGACATGAACATCATGTTTGAGAATGCAAAGAAATATAACCGTCCTGACTCACGTCTTTATAAGGTAAGAACATACTTTGCAGGAACTGTTATTTTTCTTGCTTTTCATTGAAGTCTACTGTCTGATGACTATTTTTTTATGTAGTACAAAAAGTATTTTCCTCCCCTTTTGTTATGTCTGTAAACATTGGGCTTGGTGAGTTTTATCAGTTCATATTCCCATTGTATATAGTTCAGGGTGACACACGACGTGTTATTCTTCATACAATTTGTGTTGTTGCAGAGAGGCAATTCGTTTTAATCTTCCATATGTTGATAATTGTGTTGTGTACAGGATGCAGTCAAGCTGCAGAAGATCATGCAGACCAAGGTGCAGGAACTGCTCGACTTCGATCAGGTAAAGCGTGTAAATTTTACTGACTTCAAGCTCATTAATTGACATGGCTGTTGCAATGTATGTATAATGTTCTACTTAAATTGCTTCTTGAAATTGTCTGTTGTGGAAATTAGTATAAAGTCACAGGATGTTAAAAATACGAATGCTAAGTTGCAAACATAAAATACGACAGAGAGTGAGAGAAAAAGTTATATAATCTCAGGAAACTGTTACATTTTCTTTCTACTGTGTGTATCTAGAAATAGCACAAAATAGAAGTATTAAATTCACTTCTATAGAGAAATCTAATAATATTAAAATTTATTATACAGTGTTTATTTGGCTTTCTTTCCTACCATATTCAGTTACAATCATTGTCAGCATAAGCTGCAGGTTATCTGAAATCTTAGTTTTATGTTTGGGAAAGAACTAATTTTGTGTTTTTTGTAATCCCACATATATGCAGTATTATCATGTTGCTATGCAATAGACCTCTTTAAGTCTTTTATTTTTAAGAGGGAAAGAAGAAATTATACATAGTGAAATTTACAGAACAGTTAGCAAAATTTGTAAACAAACATTATATACATATAGGTAATGACAAATAGTGTATTACAGTACTTTTTACTGTCTTCTGAATTCTATATGAATTTTTCATATAATTTTGTTCCACCATATTCCATCAAGTTCCATAAAAAGAAAGCTGAAGGAATTAATAATAAAACATTTACCTGAAATGGTGTAGCATTATTACTAGTTGACTTCCGATAAAGTTGCCAATATGCTAATCTTACAACTATATAACAATTGAACGGTGTTTACATGGTTTCTTGTATACCTAAAGTTCATCTCCCATCAATCACTGTGATTATTTATAGTTGCTTATTGAGAATATGAACGTGTAGTGAGTTATAATTTAAAGACTAGGTATATGTAAGAGAAAGTGAATAATCAGCAGATCAATAAATTCAATTCTGTATTAAATTGCTGACAAATTACATTAGTAAACAGAGAACTCGGTGAACTTAATTAAGCCACCAGTATAGATTAAGGCTGGGTGCACACAGAATCAGACGTGGTACAGCGAGGTGAGATGCTACGTTTTGCTTTACAACGCCTTGCAACAGCTTAAAACTGTCTGCTCGCGACAACTGATTTGCTGGCTGTGTGGGTTTGGAAAACTAGCCTAGACTATAAAATGGCGTCAATGAAAAAGGACTATCTATATGAAAAATTCTATTGTATTTGATTATTATTTCCTAAGGACGCCTAATATGACTAAAAATCTATATGATTGATAGAGTCTTAAAATTAAATACTACTAATGCATTGCACAAACGCCATTTTGTATGTTTATGACTACTTCACGACGCACAATAAAGAAAAATAAGATATTAAATCAATAATGAGTGATAGTATAGAGCACAGAATTAGGCTTACTACAAATTATTATTATTATTATTATTATTATTATTATTATTATTATTCACGTGGTACTTTCATCTCATTTGCAATTTCTCACATATTTTTAGAAACCACATTATTGTCGTGATATTGTTTCAAAGATTGTACAGAATATATCTTTCCTGTACTAAAACAACTAATTTGTCTGCATCGAGCTCCATTGTGAATAATGTGCACTACACAGTAATAGTGTTTGTAGATAGTGAAAGCGTGCAATCATAGCTACTACTAACGCATGCACAGTACACTACAGCTATCAGACTGTTTCCTCGCGACGAACTTCAAGCAGTAATTCGATGTTGTCTCTCTGTGTCTCCTTGTGTCTGTTCGCGACCGTTGCGCCGCGTCTGATTCTGTGTGCATCACATCATAAGAAATCAATGGGAGACAAATACTAACAGACAAAATGTCATGCCGCATCGCGTCTGATTCTGTGTGTACCCGGCCTAAGCCACTTTCCTGCTGATCCGGAGTTGTGCTCGGGTGCAGGTTCAATTCCCACTAGAGCTGATTACCTAGTTGGGTATTTTCCGAGGTTTTCCCCAACCATAAGGCAAATGTCAGGAAATCTATGGCGAATCCTCAGCCTCATCTCGCTATCACCAATCTCATCAATGCTAAATAACCTAGTATTTGATACAGCGTCATTAAATAATCAACAAGAAAGTACTTAAGTTAGAATTATTTTGCCAGGTACAGCAATTGACTTCAGTAAATTGTGCACATCCTATTTGGAAAATAGTGTTTGGCGAATTTCATTACTTTCTGATGCCTACTGTGTATCTTTCACTTATGTCAACATAACCTTCATTTAACAACTGTACCATACAATAAAAAGGACGATGACATCACCAACAGTGATGAAAATAGTCATGATAGCAACCATGAAGTTGAGAGCATGACTCTGTATTAAGGCTAGGGTAGCATTGACAGTAACAGTGAAATGATAATGATGACGACCATGATGAGGATGCAATAGTCACGACACTGTTGCTGATGCTAATAAAGCCAAACATGAGATATTCTTTATTTCTTTGGTAAGTAGGAAGTGTATTCTCACTCTCTCTCTCTCTTTTTCGTTCAGTCTCTCTCTTTCTACTTTCCTCTTTTGAAATGTTTAATTTGTGTGGAAGTTTTTAACAAGAAATCTTTCATTATGTATTTTTAATTGAAAGAACTCTTAATTGAGGTTCATTTCATAGAGTTGTTTTTCTGCTATTACGTATGGAATATGCTAATACCATGTTTTGCGGTTGAACATGTATAAGAATGATGATATTGTTTTGCAGGAATCTGAAAGTGAAGAGGAATCTGAAGATCGTAGTACACGTTGTCGACGCAGCCGTGGCCGAAACACAGGAGGCAATAGTACACCCCGAAATTCTCGCTTCCGAGAGGAGCCACCATTGAAGAAGAGGCTCCATGCTCTCGCCAAATGTTTAATTGACTACGTGGTGAGATAATTGTCGACACATTCGCGTACTGAGTGTTGCTTGTTATTATTTACTTTGGGATGGAAATGGTCTTCTTTAATTTGCTAGTAGCTCAGTAATTTGTCCCTTTTTTCTTTTCTTGATTCTCTTGAGAATGAATGCATGCTTGTGTATGCATGTATAATAATTCTTTAATTATCATTTCTTATTAACTGCAGAAGCTATTGAGAGACAATTTAATCATGGTAATAGACAAAGGGGGAAAGCTGGAATGGGAATAGTATGGGAAGTTGAAGTAAACTTCAATTTCCTTTGCCATCATTCCACCATTTCTCTGTTAGTCATAATCTTCATTCTTATATGCTTTGTCGTCACTCTTTGTGCAAAATAGATTCATTGTCACCTCCTGGTGTATAGAGGGCAGGATCTAATATGGCATTGTAATCTATGGCTTTGACATGTGCTCCAGATGAACATAATAGCAAGTGATCTTCATATTATATATGTACCACTGAGATGAGAATTAACCAGTAAATAAAACCCTTGCATTGTATGTGCTATTAACAAATTCAGATGTCCTTTTGAGTTGCGTTAAACATACATAATTAAAACAGTCTGTTGAAATGAGAACATGCTCGGAAAAACGGACAAACCCACACTTTTTCAAAATGGGAAAAAGTTGAGTTTTGTAAATGAGGCTGAAAAAAATACTAGTAATGATCTTTATCCATATTTGTGAACATGAGATTCAAGCAGACAGTATAAATATATATATTTTACAAAAAGTTCTTTATTATATCCCTAAACACGAAATCTTAAATAATAAAGAAACAACAATTCTTTGAGAACTTCTTTCAACATTCACAAAATCCAATTGCTGCATAAAAATATTTTTGTTCACTATTAACTCTAAAATATTTATTACATCTTTCAACTAGCCTTTAATTAACATGTCATACTAGGTTTAATACAATTTTTCAAATATTATTTTGGCTAGAAAAGTGTGAGCAGAAGACATTTAACAATAGTCAGTGTTATCAAAAAATGACTCATGTTAATGTTCTCTGATTCTGAGGCAGAAGATGTAAGGGTTCTCTAATAGCTATGATATATTGGTGGAACATAATTAAGCAGTTCCTGTAAATCTTTGAGTTTGACAGGATTCATAGGTCTTGTACCATCATATTCAGGGGAAAATATCACACAGCTAACATTTCCTTCTTCTATTTCCGTCATTGTTACTGTTTACATGCTAAGATCATGATAATATCTTTGAAAAATATTGGAGTGCAAGAGGTTCAAATGACTATTGTCAAACGCATTAGAAAACAACAACAACATGATGCTAAGTTCAGTGCACCAACATAAACATTGTTCAAACACCACAGCTGACGTCATTATTTATTAGTTTCTTAAAATTCGTGCATTATATGAGTAATATCATGTTAATGCTTTATTCTGTAAAACCTGTAATGTAGTCCTGACTTCAAACTTTATAAAAGTTGTTTATTTTGTTTTTTTAATTTAGATTATATTGGTTATCCTGCTTATCAAATAGTTGTGCTACTCTCCACTAGAGACCAGGTGTGATGTAGTGGTTGGTTAGCCCATTCTTGCCATTACAGAAAACGTCTTTCAAGAAATGCAAGAACTTCTACTTGCTGAATTATACCTAATATGATGGTTTGAGCATAGCCCAATGTAAGAAATGGTAGTTCTCATAATCGACAACATATGGCAGCACTTATCTCGAAACTTTCAATTTTGAGGGTTGGCCCATTTTTCCGAGCATGTCTTCAAATGTATTTTTAATCTCTTCAGACAGAGAACAATATATACACAGTTGAAGAATATTGAATTACGAAACTTCTTTTTTAAATAGCACCTTTTACTTGAAGGATATCACAGTCACGATCAGAACCAAATATATATATAATATTTTTTATTTTAGTAGGTTATTTTACGACACTTTATCAACATCTTAGGTTATTTAGCATCTGAATGAGATGAAAATGATAATGCTGGTGAAATGAGTCCGAGGTTCAGCACCGAAAGTTACGCAGCATTTGCTCATATTGGGTTGAGGGAAAACTGGAAAAAACCTCAACCAGGTAACTTGCCCTGATCAGGAATTGAATGGCTAGACACACTAACCGTTACTCCACAGGTGTGACTTATATATAATATATATATTATCTCCCTCTCCCCTCCCTCCCTCTCTCATCAGAAACACTATTTAAAGAAAGTCATCCCCAAATATTCAGACACATTTCAGACTTCCTGGAGGCTATTTAGTAACTGAGGTAATAGTGTTTGAAAATGTTGTCCATTACAATAACTGCTCATTGGGAATTTAGAAAAGATTTGTTAGATATTTTGAGTGTTTATTTAATTTTTGGTTACTATTCTAACAAAATCTCTTTCATAAGACCATTCTTATTATCAGCATAGAATGTTTATATGGATTCAGATATTGTGTGCAGGGGTGTATGCATGCGTGTGTGTTTTTTTTATTTTTTAGTACACGTACAGTCCAAAATATTGCATAAAAAATCCTTAAAAACGCATGTTTATACATAAAAATAAATGTTATATATGTCTTTCTTTTCTGCATGATCTATTTATTCGTCTAAGCACAGTGCCCAGCATTCAGCTCTCTTTTTGTAGGAGGTTTTGTAAGAATTTTGAAGAATATATTTTAGGCACTGCAGCTACCAAGCCAGATACATATATATTATGTACGCCAAATGGATCTTGATGCGAATTGTCTTCATTGAAGTGTGAGTTTCAGGGTGTCATACAGCTAAAAAATTCAGAAGATACAAGATCATATGAATAGGGAGTGTGTCTTACATCACATACTTATCAAAAATCAGTTAGTCCACTTGTGAATCAAAATTACTGTTATCAATATCAGTTAGTCACATGATAAATTAATTTTAGTCACTTGTTAAATCAACTTCTCTTTTCCACATCTCTTGATTTCATCCAGCACAATGAGTATGACCCTTACTTGGAAATAGGCTCTTTTAAATTTGAAACTGTCCATAGTTTTATCTATCTTGGCTCTGAAATTAACAACAAAATAATGTTAGTTCTGAAATAAAAAAACGAATATTATCTGCCAATAGATGCTTTTATGGTCTTACAAGACATATGAAATCTCAAATTATATTTAGGAATACAAAAATTATGATGTATAAAATTCTTATAAGGTCTGTAGTGTCTTACGCATCTGAGACTTGGCCATTGTCGAAGTCAGATGCGACATTATTATGTACATTTGAAAGAAAGATTCTTAGGCAAACCTTTGGACCAGTTAGAGAAAACGGAACATGGAGAAGAAGATATAATTTCGAACTGTACAGATTATGAGCCGGACATTGTTAAATTTATAAAAATAAGAAGATTGGATTGGGCCGGGCATGTTGTGAGAATGCAAGATGATAGGGTTGCGAAGAGAGTTTTTAAATTTATTCCGATGAAAAGAAGGAAGATTGGGAGACCGAGATTGAGATGGGAAGACTGCGTGATGGATGATATCAAGACTTTGGGTTTTAGAAATTGGAGAAGTTTGGCATTGGATAGGGAGGAATGGCGAAAACTTCTGAAGAAGGCCAGGGCCCATGAAGGGCTGTCGTGCCGTTGATGATGATGATGACAATGAGTATGATTTTCCTATGCACTCACAATGCATCTGCTGCACGTTGTGTAACCTACTTTACACAAAGTATTAGACCATAATTTCTTGCCTTTGTAACATGTAGAAGAGTCCTGCGCAATTTGTTTACTATCTTCTTCTAGGTACTTTTCCATTTCTATTCAATGACGTTATTTTACATTTTATTATAAATAATATTAATAAAATTCACAAATTAAAAAATTTAGTCTTTTCGTGCACTGAGACACTGTCAGATTACTTTCACCATTAAATCGATTATTAACTGGCGTAAAAGCTGTGTAAAGACATTGTTCCAAATATGATTTCAAATCTGGGTTAAGCTTTACTGTTGTATAAGTGTTATGAACAGAAAAGTCCATAGAAACTGGATTGTTTGTAAACAGTACAGAATAAATTTGCAGGAATTGAAAGCAAGTTGTAAGAAAACCTTACTGTGAAGATAGAGAAGTCTCTCGCATCTTAATTGACAGAATTTTATTTCTCATATTTTTCTTCCCTTTGAAGACAGTGATGGAAGGGCCACTTTAGCTGTCTTTGCCTAAACTTTCTTTATCAGCTAAAGTCATTATAAATTCATCATTGGATCTCAACACGTTTTCTCTTTTTAACTGTTACTTTTTTTTTTTTTTTTTTCTTTTTTTTTTTTAAGATTAGCACAGGTTGTGATGAATTTTTGCACGTTATTTCGTAAAAGTATGCTGAGAACTTCCGTTAGGACTTATTAATCATTGTTTTATGCTTTTGCAAATAGACGAAATTACAAATGCTGAATTGAAATGAAGGGAAAATTTTAATAGTTTGATACTCACTAGTTTGAACAGAAACAGCATTCTATGAGTGGCTAAATACATGCACGGTTCTTGATATTTCTATGCTTTGCTTCATCTGCACTTACTTCTTTAAGTAATTTCCATCCATACTGTTAATACATGCATGATAATTATACAATTTTCACTGAGACTGAGACATATTTTCAGTCATCAAATCTGGGACATATGTCCATTTGTGAAACACTTGCATTTGATTCAAAATATGGTCCTTAGTATGGTGCTGATGTAGCTACCTATGTACCAGGTCTTCCTTGCAATTACATCTTCAAAACTGATTCAGAAAGACCATTACTTCAGAAATAATTATCTACATAAAATATTAACAATAAATTCATCAACACTTTCACAAAAAATTCATAAAAAGCATTGTTGTATTAGTTGGTGGCATAAATTATAATATTCAGTGGAAATTCTATGGCAGAAGAAAAGATCAACCAAGTCTGGATATGACAATATAGGTAAAACAGCATCATTTCACATATTAGTCGTACTTTTACATAAGTAACAGATTTAACTCTTCATTTCATAATGGCAAAGAATAGGATGGGTCAGTGTCTTCTTATTCTGAGTGGATTATTAATGGGTTATAAATTTCAATTTTGGTAGATAAATATTTCCATTATGTTCCTTACACATCCTTCTTTTCACAAAGTATTCTTATATCCTTTCTTCAATAAAAATCACGGTTGATGGAAGATAGTTACGAAACAAAGCTTTAAAATAAATCTTTCACTTATGCAACTCATTTTTAATTTCTGTAGTACATGACTTTTAAGCTCTACTAGCATAATTCACTTCTTGAAGAAATTTTCTTGTGTATAATTATAGGATTTTACTTTTATTGCTGTATTTTGATTTCGTAAGTGTAGTATTTAGTCATAGTAATACTAAACTGTTATAAAGCGTTTCTGTAAAGTTCTCCAGTTTTGTAGCATTTTTTTATTATTGTTCAGTTGATAAGTACACATCATCAGTTACTTCTTGATGCAAGCTGTAATTGTGGTAGAAATATAAAAAGAAATGCATGAATAAAAACTATATTTATAAAATATGCTAGATTTGAAAGATACGAGAGAAAATCAAAAAGTAACGCACAACAATTTTTTTACAAAATACTCTTTCAGTTAGGACATTCAAAGTTGGCAGATAGTTAGTTTCAATCTTGCGCTACAGACAGCAATGGTTTGATCAGGTGTCACCCTGGCACAACAAGCAGTAACTATTGAGTAAAGATGGCGTGTGTGCTAGCATTATCTGCTTGTGAAGAGCAGTGAGATGTAGTCCATTTTTCATGGGTAAAACGTCAAAATCCGAGTGAAATCCACAGGGAAATGTTGGGGGTGTATAGTGCTGATTGTCTGGACCATAGCAACATCTCCAGGTGGTGCAGGTTCTTCTAAGAGGGCCATCGATGAAGCACATTCTAGCGGAACAGTGACTGCTGCAACACCACCCAATGTCAAGAGGCATTGAGGTGGCAATCATCCACCCTACAGTCCCGACTTTGCACCATCTAACTTTCACGTCTTCGGACCAATGAAGAAATTCCTAGGAGGCCAATGTTTGGATGAAAAAGTGAAATTTGTCGTGCACAGGTGACTATACGCCAGAAACAGAGTTTTATGAACGAGTGTTCTGAATCTGGTGTCATGATTGGAGAAATGTGTTGAGAGACTGTTCATTTGTTGAAAATATGTAAAACCTGTAGCTCTCTTGTGCAATATTTCCTTTTGCTTTCTTATTAAATACATTGCCACAAAAAATTGTGCGTTACTTTTCGATCCTCCTATGTACATTATTGTATTATGGCTAATAATGACTTTGTATAAAAATATTACAGTAGTTGTATGTTATGATAGAATTCAAATCTCCTGATGTTTTGAATTAGTCGTCAAATCTCCTGTTGTTTTGAATTAACCAGTAATGATTGTGGTATTGCAATCTTAAGGTAATTTTTATAAGCATAATAGTTGTAGATGATATATTACTTTTCATCAGTTCTTTTTTCTACATATACTGAAAATACTCTTTTCATTCATTTCCTTTGTTCATTTTGATGTTCAATATGCTAGTTGTTTTTAAAAATGAAGCTTATTCACGTAACTCACATATTAGAAACTGACCAATTGGAAACATTTCTGGATGTTGCTTGCATTTGGTAAAAGTTCATGTTCCCTTTATCAACAGGGACTTTTTAAAGATAAAATAATGTAGTAATTGTGGAATGAGAATTGCAAAGAAAACCAAAGTGCCTCACAGTCACTTTGTCTACTAAAAAATCTTGTAGGATCTCCCCAAGAAAAATTGCATTTCTTTTTATGAAAGCTGTAAGCTCAATGGGCTGTGGTTGAGTCTCATTGTGAAGATAGAAGTGAACTTATTAAAACAATTAAATACATACCGGTAATACAGTAAAACTTCTTTTTGACGAATCTCTAGGAGACTAATTAATTTTTTTCCTCAAATCCGGATTTTTCTTGAAAGGAGATTTTCACTTAATGTAAGTAAGAAAGGACTAGCAGTAAAAAATTAAAACACTTGTAGATCGTTTAACTACATTGTACCTGTACCATAATACAGTAATACTCCTTTTTTAACGACTCTTCAGGGAACTGGTTAGTTATTTTTTTATGTGTGAAATGAGATTTTCTCTTAATATAAACAAGAGAGGCTGCCAGTAAGAAATTAAAACACTCGTAGATTGTTTAACTACATTATAGCAGTATTTACATGTTTTTAATATCCATTAAATTTATTATTAACGAACACATTAACAATAAACTTTCGCAAACATACAACATGATATTTTCACAAAATTACAGTAAAAACTGTTAAGTACTATAATTAAGTTTGTAATTTTCGTATGCAAACACACACTATTTCTACAAGACTATTTTAATCAGTATGTACAGGCATACTATAGACTACTATGCACTGCTGCTAGTGTCACATTGATGTGACCATACCTTGTACAGAAATCGATTACAAAAGTTTCGGAATTTCGTTAAAAAGGGATAATATATTCGTAAATCCATTCAAATGTATTCCTTAAAAGCAGGAATTAATTACATTGTTTTTAAGGTAGTTATACCAGGAAATTATTTCTTGAAAACAGAAATGTTAAAACGACGTTTTACCGTATATTCATTCCTTCCACTATCCGAGATTGTTTTGTTTTAATAAATGATGTATGTTATGTTTCCATAATTTAGTGTTTAAAAAAATGCCAGATATTACTCAATATGAATTTTTATGCCATAATTAAGCTAGAAGTGATCCTTGCTCTCTGAAACTATATTTTAATAATATTCATCAATATGAAAGCATCTCCTTAATTCAGTTGTTTTAAAATATTTCTAGTTTAAGTTTGTAAGATATTTAAGTTATAAAAATACAATATTGAAAAATTTTATAGAATTTACTGTATGTCAACGCATAATATAAATATTTTGAGGAATAAAATAGAAGATAAATTGAAATGCAGACTTCAAGGCTAACACAATAAGACTGAATTCTTGTAAACTGATGAATCATTAGTGTTGCGTAGGCAGAAGAATGTATACAGAACTGATCAGCAAATGTAAAGCTCTAGCAATCAGTGGCGATGTTGCAAAGAAATGTTAAAATACAAGACAAATTAAATACTAATTGTTGCAGATCAGAATGTATAAAAATTGTGACCAGAGTTTTGAATATTGAAATTAACCAATGATTCAAGGGACTTCTTAGTACGTATTCAGGAGCAGGCTTGTCTTTTGTCAAAAGCCATTAAACTTTTTCAGTTCTAGTGATTTATTCAGATAGATATTTTATGTAATTTCCCACATCCACTCATCTCCTGGTTACTTCAAATTAGTGACATCACACATTTAGGATTAGAGATTTTCCTTGGAGCTACACATCCGAAATATCAGGAGATTTGAATCTTTTAATGGATTGTGTCACATATTATACATTGATCACATTTTTTAGAAATATTTAAGATACTTGGATTTAATTATTCATAATTATTATGACAGAAACTGCTCTACATATAATACTTATTTTGCTTATAACTTAAATTTGTTCTTGTTCATAATTACTGATCAAAATAAGCACTATGATTTGTGAACACATTTCATGAATATTTTTGTAGAATTAATGAAATGCAACCATTTTAACATATTATGAAAAAATGTTTTGTTGATGTGATTCTAATGCTTTGGGTCCATTTCTTTTTAAAGCGGGAAGATGGACGCCAGCCAATTCTTATGTTTATGGAGAAACCATCGAAGAAATTGTACCCAGATTACTTCCAGGTAAGATTTACCACATGTCACGAAGTAAACCCCTTTCTTGTATGTTGATTTCCTCTGATTTCAAATTTTCTTTTGTTTGCAGGTGATTCAGGATCCAATTGATATGTTAACCATTGAAGCTAATATTAAAAGTGAAAAATATACTTCTGAAGAAGAAATCATTGCTGATTTCAAGGTAAGAATATTTGTAAACTTTGAACAGAATGGTCAGAAATAGTATAGGTGTAGTTTGAATTGTAATACATATTTACAGATATGTATTATACATTATATACGAAGGCTGTTTTTTTTTTTCAATCTCCGATTGTGCCGGTAAACAGTCACTCGAGTGGTAGGAGGCAGGGTTGCTCAGAGGGTGACTGCGTATCTTGCCCACTATAACCTCTGCTACTTTCAACGTCATTACGCCATTTTGAGCTGATTTGCAAGCACATAAACATGGCTGCTATGATTGATTCTCCCTCCAAGTGCGAGTGCGTAGTGTAATTCAGTTTCTCAAGCAGAAAGGAATAATGCAGCGAAAATTCATCGAAGAATGAGCTGAGTATATGATGAAAACTTTATGAGTAATGGTGTAGGAAATTTAAAGAAGGCCAAACCGATGTTCACGATGAAGGGGAACAAGGACACAAGTCTGTCGCAACAGAAGACATTGTTCAGCAAGTTGACCAAGTGGTTCGAGAAAAACTGAGGTTTACCATAAATGAGCTGTGTGTGAAATTTCCTGAAGTTTCAAGATCATTTTGGTACGCGATCGTAACGGAACACCTACACTACAAAAAACTGTATGCTCAAGGTTCCAAAGATGTTGTCTGATGACCACAAAGGTCGCCGAATGGCATTAGCGCTGACGTTCTTCATCCATTATGAGGCTGAAGGTGAAGATGTTTTTAAATCAGTTGTGACTGGAGATTAGACCTGGATTCAATATGTCACTCCCAGAACATAACAGTCACAACAATGGATGCACTCAAACTCGCCAAACAAACCGAAAAAGTTCAAACAAACCTTCAACAAAGAAAGGTTATGGCTAACGTGTGTTTTGGGTCCAAAAAGGTATGTTGCTTGTTGAGTTTATGGAACTGGGGACTAAAATCAATCCAGCTGTTTACTATCAGACTTTGTGATGACTGTGGAGAACCATTCAAAACAAAAGAAGAGGCATGCTGACTTGTGGAGTTCTTCTGATTTATGACAACGCCCGCCCTCACAGTGCTGCTGTTACCCACCAGCTTCTGCAACAGTTTCGATGGTAAGTGTTTGAACACCCGGCATATAGCCCCGACTTAGCGCCGAGTGACTTCCACCTCTTCCCTGAACTGAAAAAGTGGCTAGAATGGCAGAGATTCCAGACTAATGAGGAGCTTCAAAACATCGTTAAGGTCCATCTCAACTCACTCATATTCATATTGCATGTTTCCCTAAACTCTAAACAAATTC
The DNA here is from genome assembly GCF_040183065.1 of Periplaneta americana. Lineage (NCBI taxonomy): Eukaryota > Metazoa > Arthropoda > Insecta > Blattodea > Blattidae > Periplaneta > Periplaneta americana. Next base: position 95,646,138 of record NC_091120.1, on the reverse strand, counting down.
ACTGATATAAAGAAAATTTAGAACATTGATCTTTTATCTCTTGGAATTAATTGTGAAAATATTGATCTTTTGTCTCTTGGAGTTAATTATGAAAATTTACACCCAGATACTGTCCTCCACCACTTAAAATAAAGGTAATAGTGTGCCCATCATACACTCTGTATATGTGTGGTATGTTCATGTGTATGTGTATATTGTAGTGTAGTATAGTGATTTAGGAGTAAAGAACCATATGTTGAGGGGTGAGAGTATGGGCGTTTCTAAAGGGAAAACATCATATAAAAACATATGTCTTATTCTCAATGGTTTCTGAGAAACAGCTATTTGAAAATAACAGGCATTAGCCTTCTTTTCTTCCTACACATAATTACTCACATTGATGCAGATGCGACCAAAACAACATTAGGTTGTACTATTGCCTGTGTCATGTTGGCGACTTGTATGTATGCATGTTACTTGTTTGTGGAGCTCGCCAACTTCGAGTCTGTGTCAGAAAGGTTGTAGCAGTTTACTAAGTACGAGTACTTTGTGTGCAGTGAAGTTACAATACCACGAGTCTTTACACATGCAGAGTGTGCTAACATGGTGTATGTTTATGCTTCTTGCAATTATAACTGTAGGGTTGCTGTTCGAGAACATCAATGGTTTTCTGACTGCAGAGTAGGCCACCTTATACAAGGATCTTAATGAGAGTGTTTGACACTTTGCGTGCACGTAATACTTATCCTAGTGTCCATGTTGTATGTGAACGACAGGCCCAACAAGATGTAAATGAAGTCGAGAACATTCTTCAAATAATAAATAAAATAAATTATGGTTTATTTAATGTCGCTCGCAACTGCAGAGGTTATTGTCGCTGGTGTACCAGAATTTTGTCCCACAGGAGTTATTTTACATGCCAGTAAATCTACTGACATGAGCCTGTCGCATTTAAACACACTTAAATGCCATCGACATTTTTCAAATAATTTAATGCAGTCCAACTACTAGCTCTGCACAACTTGATATTCCACAAACACAAGTGTGGTACACAGTACATGAGCATCAATAACATGTGCAACGCCTTCATGAATGAGATGATGTCAAGCGGCTGGAATTCTGTGAATGGATCATAGCTAATGACGAATTGATCCCACATATTCTATTTATAGATGAATCAACATCGACCTTTAACGAATCAACAATATGCAGAACTATCACCTTTGGATAGATGACAATTCTTATGCTATGTGGACAGTAATTTTCAGCTTTGTTTCGCAGTTAACATGTGGTGTGATACTATTGATGACCATCTCATTGGTCGAGTTATTTTAGACAACTGTCTTAATGGTATGGAGTTCCTGCAAAATGTATTAGGTGCCAGGTATTTGGAGGATGTTCCTTTGGCAATACCTGGGTACAGGCTGATATGTACTTTCAACAAGATGGAGCCTCTGTACATTTCAGGTGGTCAGTACTCTCACCCCTCAACATATGATCCAGTACCTCAATGAAACCTATCTTGTGTGTTGGATCAGTTGTGGTGATGTCATTTCTTGGCACCAAGGTCATATTATTTGTGGGGTTGGCTAAAGAGTGAAGTCTACAAGTGCAAAGTGGAGCAATTGTTTGCCCGCATTTTAAATGCTTGTGATGACATTAAGGAATGCCTGAACCAGCTGAAATTAGCAACACGGTATCTGGCTACATGAGTTGCAAAGTGCATTGAGATTGATGGTGCCATTTTTGAATATGTTATGTAAAGAGAAATGGACAATTAAACATAACATATAGGTAACAATCTCTTAATTTACCATCACTGCACTGTTCTCATTCCTGAGAGTTTCGATTGGTTTTCTTCAAAACTATTGAGAATAAGACATACATTTATATGTTTTTCCTTTAGAATTGTCCATACTATCACCCCTCAACATATGGGCCTTTTCTCCTGAAACACTATATAAACATATATGTATTTGTGATTTGTCCAATAGCAAGGTCCTTAACATTCCTCAAATTGACAGTTATACAATGAACCAGAAGAAATACGTAATCAGCACATATCAGACTGTAGTAACTAATAAGGATGACATAAAAGAATCAGTACCTGAAAATGTCAATTGTAAAGTTTAAGTAGATTATGTAATTAACTACCTGCCTAAAGGGAGGAGGAATTTGGGACAAGCAAATAAATGATTGAGACTGTTAATAGGCCATAATTCCTAAAATAGAAAAGGATGATAATGTAATTAATTTTGTACAAAATCTCATGATATAACTCTTCATATATTGTTGTTGACAAATACTGGATCGAGTTCTTGGCAATAAAGCCATTAACTCTCTTTCTCTCCAATATAGGAGAGTAGCAGAAAGTACAACTCTTTTAATGTTAACACCATATTTGTATATTATGGTGATTATATCATCTATATGCAACTCCCAAACTGTTTGGAGGACCACACCATGGTAGATCAACATGCTAAAATGGCATTTTCTCCATTTTTTATGGAACCGTTATACTGTTGTGACTCTGTCCCCAGAGCATCATTTGTTGAAAACAAGTTGCATCACGAGAAGGTGAGGATGGGATCTGAGTAAGAGAAGTTATGGAATGCACTTCACTACTCTTTGCAATCCTCTTCATATATTGTAATCAGTTGTGATATTATAACTGTTCTTCGTAGAAAATCATTATTTAAATATAATTGGTAGAAATATGAAAAGATATAAGTAATTTACATATAATGAAATTCTGTGTTACTTACGAAGCAGCCAACCACAGTGACATTTAAGCATTTGAGAGAAATATATGTGAACATTGCCACTCATATAGAAAAGTGGTTTTTGCAAATTACTATGAAAATTACTATGTTAAAGAGCAATTCATATCAGTCTTGGCCAAGGATTCCAGGTCTTTTTGCCTACTTCTGTTTGCATACTACATTTTGTCTCCTACAGTTTATCAATTTCTACATTGAATTGTGGAGAGGAACGAATTCTGACTACATTTTGTGATTGAATATATGGTCATTATATAGTATTACTCCTTCCAAATCTCATAAAATCTCAGGGTTTTTTTTTTTCTTCTGTAATTTAAGTTCTCTTTTCTTTGTTGTATTTCCATATCAGCTGGGGTTATGTTAGTTTTGTAAATTTTCACATCATAAAATTTTTGTCTGAAGTTTTTGGTGGAAGGCATAATTTTGTAAATATTAATTTTAAGAGGAATGTAAAGCCTTTCTTTCGCTGTATTTTTGTAACAGATAGCTTTACGTTAATATTTCAAAGCAATTCATTTTTGATTGGGTGTAACATTATTATGTAAATAATAAATTTCTGCAGAACATAAGAATGTGGGAACATACTGTTTACGTTATTTTTAATTATCACTTTATCTTACGTAAGAAACAAAATTTTGGAAAAGAAAAGTGTTAGAACCATTTTTAAATAAATCAGCATATTGTGTTGTTCTCTCAAATAAATACCCATTATTTCCTTTAGTGAAGGTGATAACATTTCATGTGCATCATTCCCACTTGAGTTGAATTTAGGTGCTGTTTGTGAACAAGGTTTGTCCAATAATAAGGGAGAAATTACTTTACACATGCAGACTGCATACCAAGAAACATTCTTCTGATACTAAGGATGCTGAAAGCGTGTATTTCCGTGAAAATTCGAAATCTATTTTTGCAGAATCTCAGTACGTTCTCTCTCTTCATTATATTTTGTAATGAAGAAGTAACACTAGGATGCAAGCTGGCAAATGATTTCATTGTTACATGAGCGTTCACTAGATACTAACAATAAAATTTAAATTTGTTAAGTGAAAGAGAGTGAAAACTGTTAAGAAGCCCTTTTGGAGCCAATAGTCAGGGCATAAATGTTACAGTTTTCGTTGTCCTTAAATGTTTCTCTCATATGCATTAGCCTTTTTGCCTAGTATTGCACCCATCACTTCCAACACCTGTCTTTCTTATGCTTCTGTCATCTTTAATGCAGTAAGCATATCTCACATCCATATGATGTGTGTCACAGGAAGAACAATTGTTTGTATGAAAAGATTTATTAAATCTACATACTTAGACTTCAACAAACAAAATTTGATAACACAATCCCATGGGAAAAAATGGAACTCTCTGCATCAAAATCCACAGTTAATTCCCGATTTACCACGAAAATCGTCTGTAGCTGCATTTAGATTGGCAACAGGCCATGATTGTTTAGCCAAACACCTGCATAGAATTGGAATATATCAGTCCCCTAACTGTCCATTGTGCAACTCAAACCAAGAAATGGATTCGGAACACCTCAAAATCTGTGCTTCAGTGGCTGGTCATGATAATATCTTTGAAAAATATTGGAGTGCAAGAGGTCAAATGACTTTATTGTCAAACGCCTGGCATTAGAAAACAACAACAATTGTTTGTATACATCCGAAGTCTGATTAGTGTAATATGTAGCTAGTCAGTGATGTATGCAATGGAGAGGAAAAGGAATTGGCACCCTACCCCATTATCTCTTGGTTTAGTTGCCTCATGAATGATGTCCTATTAGTGTCATGTATGATACTTCTTCTTTAATACGTGGTTGTCTTTTGTTAGTACAGGGGCTTCATCCATGAACTTGGATGACTTGGAATATGGTTACTTTTTCTTGTAGGAATATTAACCTCCATGAGTTTCTGCAAGAATGAATCCTGACCAGCTTTTGAGCTAGTGAGGTAAAAGTTCTTGCAAAAATCTTAAGCGGAATGAAAACATTTCATTTGGAGATTACTCAGAATAAATAAGTACAAAATAAGTTAAATGCCGAATGCATATTATTTTCTTTAATCAGTTTTTGATGGGTCTTTTTTTTTTTCTTCGGAAGAGGGCCTGCAGGCAACCACTGCTGCCTTAGGCTTATTGTGCAACCTCCCTATGTTGGAATGTTTATTGAAGTCCATGGGATTGCTTCTTTCGAGCGCATGATTCACTGCATGGTGTCATCATATCGATTCAACCACAGCATCCAGTTCTGACTGGAGACCTGATCCTCCGCCTGCATGTGATGTTATTCTGTGGCCTCCTCAGATTGATGGCATCTGTTAGTAATTCATGTGCCTGAATCTGCTACATCCTCAATCAGAAGAACATGTCACCATCGATTCCATGACTCACCAAGGCGCCATCTATCCAAGGGAGCTACATTCTTCTGATCACCTGCAGTCCACTTATTAAAGCCCCTGTGGCTTTGCTGGATATGTGCAGCTTTCGCAGACAGATGCTGCCTATAAGCAGATCCTGGAACGACGTCCGCTATGTCCTCCTGGTCGACCTGTAAACTATTGAGATGATTAATGAAAATTATACTAATGAAGACGAAATGAATCCAAGGTCAACGCTGAAAGTTACCCAGCAATTCTGCTTCGAGTGGTTGAGAAAAAACCTCAGAAAAAACCCCAGTCAAGTAACTTGTCCTTACCAGGATTTGAACCCGGGCCCACTCGTTTCATGGCGAAGAAGGCTAACCATTACTCCACAATGGTGGACATCGATAGGTCTTAATATTACTTGCATTAAACACCATATCTATGTAAGTTGCATCAGAAACACAAACCCGTATGATCCCCCTTTTAGTTGCATAATTTTCATCCATATGTGAGCAAGAAACGACGACAGTTCCAGAATTATGCTTTCAATAACTAGAATTTTTTTCTGCTCATATTTTCACGCTACACTTTTCCTTCCTTTATGTACAGTAGTGACAGATGCAGAATATTCACCATCCATAGTAAGAAATTAGGACAAACCCTTGTCACTAAAAATCTCACAACATAATTATATATCTAAGTTTTCAGCAGCTAAACTATGGGGTTTTAGGTTAAAGTTTGAATATTGTGGGTGCACATTGCACTCTGTCATATATTACTGCACATTGTTGCAGGTGGATCAAATCAAAATAAGAAATATATGTCACACTTACTGGCGACATTGATTGTAAGGTGAAGAAATTTTATTACAGAAAGTGAGTTTTGCTATAACTCTCGCATATTACAAAGTGAGTTTTGCAAAAACGATAAACTTTGCCACTTAATCACAGTGGAACAAGACGATTTACGTAAAAACTTAGTGCACAGGAAGAATGAGGGCTATTTCAAATAGATAATGCACTATGCCATGGTACCTACTTTGGTCCAAGGTTATACAATAAAATAATTGATAAATACTCAAATTTGGAAAATTTTAGTATCAGAAATTTAAAAAATAGCGTTAGGAATTTAATTTTTAAAGAATATATATTAGTTTAATATGTATATGTATTTGTATGATTTAAATTGTTAAAATTGAAATTGTATTTTAAAGTTAATTTATTCCTGTAATTTTTTTTTTTTTCAAATAATTATTTTTGTTTGTGTTTGTCTTTGTGTCTAGATATATCCTTGAGCACGAGTTTTTACTCCTTCAGGGAAGAACTAAGATTGTATTTTTGTATATGTTATTTTACTAACAATTTTTTTATTTTACTGTGATACACTGCCGAGCAAAAAAAAACGCAACACTTGAATAAATTTGAAATATCGAACCATAATATAAATTATAACATTACTTTGTGCTTCTGGGATCTGTTTGTGATAGGCAAGTGTTAATTCATGTCTTGGAAAGGTAAGTATACCCACTAGGTGATTTGTGACACCGTCTTTGACACTTCTCATCTAGCACCCTAATTTATTGCTGTGCCATTAAAATTTACAACCCTAAGCACAAGTAGCTAAACAAAGTTACAACACTATTGTTTTTTTTTTTTTTTTTTTTTTTTTTTTTTTTTTTTTTTTTTTTTTTGTGTGTGTGTGTGTATAATGGAATCCTATGATATTGAACTCAGTTTTAAACAACATTTAAGAGAGTTAAGATGGTGTTAAGCCCTGAGAACGCTGCTAGAGCAGTCGCATTGGTAGAGGATGACCACAGCTTATGTTATGTGGCTCAGGTGTTGCATACATGACCCGGTAGTTCTTGAAGAGTATCTGGAGCATTGTGACGGACATTTCTTCCTAAAATTCCCCATAGTTATCAATTGGTTAAGATCTGGACTGCATGATGTCCATTGCATTACTTGGATCCCTGCTTCATTGAGGTACTGAAGGACATATCGCACCACACAAGGATGTGTATTGTCCTGCAAGAGCACGAAATAGTCATCAATAAATTATGCAAATGGAAAAAGATGTTGCCCAAGGATTTCTTCAATTTAGCGATGGGCAGTAAGAGACCTACCCTCCACAAAGACAAGGTTCATTCATTCTGTCAAACTGATGCCTGCTCACACCATCACTGAACTACCATGAAATGCTGTCCTTGATGAAAAGTTACATGTTGAATACCTTTCTGCAGTGATTTTTAATTTATCTTTAATTAGTTTTGCATAACGTCCATTACTCCTCACTGCTTTCATAAAGAGCACTAAAACCTTTTTCCTGCACTTCACTTCGTACTCAAAATCCTCCTTGATACTAATAATAGAGTCTTAATGATTTCTTATTGTCCATAATCTTTTCCTTGTTCGTCAAGTTCTCCAGCCTAACCAAAATAGGCCTGTTATTACCCTTCCCCAACCTATAAACTTGTTTCACTTGTCCATTTCCAATAGCAATTCCTAACCACTCCCGATACACATTCACTAACACAGCGATGTCAAGGTCAAGAGCACGCAGATGGTTCTTTGTGCGATCAAGCGCTCACTGGTTGCAATGAATCTATTCTGCAGACAGCAGCACTGAATAAAAAGGGGTGAGCAAAGTAAACTCTATTGCCCTATCACTGCAAGATGAATTAAACTATTTTTAAATAATAGATAACGTGTTACATTCATACAAGAACATTTCTGTAAAAGCTCATAAAAGATTCTCCCTTCTAAAAAAACTAGCAGGAAAGAAATGGGGATGCTCTAGAAATACTATGAACACTACATACAAAAAGTTTATACAGCCAGTGCTGACATACTGTGGAGAAATTTTAATTACTTCACCTTTCATAAACGAAATAGAATATGTTCAAAACCAAGCTCTCAGGCTCATTACTGGTGGAATCAAAACAACTCCAATAGATTCTATGAGATTCCTCACTAATATTAACAGCATCAAAATGGCAATAGAAGAAAAAGCACTGATTCAATATGAAAAACTTATCAGATTACCAGGAAACAATTGGCATTTATGCAGTCCTCTCTGTAGATTGAAAACTCAAAAAAGCTTTACATCCATGGTTCAAGAATTAAAACAGAAAATCAATAATCCGAATTTAAAAGAAAACTTACAAATTAAACCAAACCCTTAAACTCTATTAAATATAGAGTATAATCTAAATTTAACAGAAGAAATACTGAAATCAGAAGTAAACACTGAAATAATGAATCAATTGTCTTTAGAGACAATTAATATTAGGTACCCTCCACAAAACTGGCTTCAATTATACATCGACGGATCCTTGATCTCCAGAGAACAAGGTGCCGGTGCAGGTGTTACGTGCTGTCTCTTCTCACTTTATAGATCTCTTGGATATGGAACAACAAGTTTTGATGGAGAAATCATTGCAATAAGTAAAAGTCTCAGGAATCTTCTATGCCACATCAATAAATTTTAGAATGCAGTTATATTGTCAGACTCCAAAGCTGCTATTCTATCAATAGTCTCTAAACACACACCTTCATCTCAAACAGCAGAAATAACTAAAATGCTCTCTCAATTAATATCATTCAATAAAAGAATTGTATTCCAATGGATACAATCCCATTGTGGAATCCTGGGAAACAAGAATGCGAATGCCTTAGCAAAGAAGGGCAGCACTGCTACTTACAAACCTGTTACTAAATCTACATATTACTCTGTGAAAAGATTTATTAAATCTACATACTTAGACTTCAACAAACAAAATTTGATAACACAATCTCAAGGGAAAAAATTGAAAACTCTGCATCATAATTCACAATTAATTCCCGATTTACCACGAAAATCGTCTGTAGCTGCATTTAGATTGGCAACAGGCCATGATTGTTTGGCCAAACACCTGCATAGAATTGGAATATATCAGTCCCCTAACTGCCCATTGTGCAACTCAAACCAAGAAATGTATTCGGAACACCTCAAAATCTGTGCTTCAGTGGCTGACCATGATAATATCTTTGAAAAATATTGGAGTGCAAGAGGTCAAATGACTTTATTGTAAAACACCTGGCATTAGAAAACGACAACATTCATACAAAACAAGAAGAAATAAACATGTTTTGTAGAGTGTATCTCGCTAATAAATGCAATGAATTATAAAATAGTAGGCTAGAATAAATAATATACATAGCTTCTCCTTAACTTACTTATATAGTTTCACATAATAGCTAGAATATAATTAATTTTTTTATATAATTATCAGATAATAGCTAGAATATAATCAATTTTTATATAATAATTTATGTAACTAGTATAAAAACACTGTTTTCCTGTTTTAAACTTACCAATAAAGTGAAATAAATTACAGGATATTGTGCATATGGAAAAATGAAATAATAGGCCTGTAACAAACAATAAACATAGCATATTTTCTTTATCTTAGTGGTTTTAGATAATGTGGCCTACCTAATTAATTGCTATGTAACTGTTACATACTTAATAATGTACTTATTATATTTATTTATTATTTTGCTAATAATTATTACATAACATATAATATATACAGAAAAAACTTTAGCTCACCCATGAAAGAGGAGAACTCGTGCTCAGGGGCGGATTCCTGAATTGAAATTAATAAGTATACAATACAATTTGTCTTATGTCTACTATGCAATTATAGTATATAAATTTAAATTTACAATTTTTCAATTTTTATAAAATCCATACATAACTTTTTAAATTTAATACTAGAACTATTAGAGTTGACAAGATTAGGATATTTAAATATAAATTTGTTATATATTCTTGGGCCTGAATTACTACTACGATTAAATAATGTAACAGTGTTGCATTTTGGTTCAAACAATCTTAAAGAATTCATACATTTTGTTTCATAACTATGAAAATACAATTCAAAATTATTTCGATTTTTATGTATGAATTTTATTAATACAATATAATAAATTTGTCTTACTTTAATTACATTAAAGTCTAAAAACAAATTTTGAGATGGAAAATCAATAGGTTTATGGAGACACATTTTAATTATTTTCTTCTGTAATAAATAAAGTGGATTAAAATTGGATTTAAATGAGCTACCCCATCCTATAATTCCATACATAATTACCGATTGAAATGAACAGCACATTTGTATAAACAAATTTAAATTTCTGACTTCTCGTCTAATATAGACGACACCAACCTTCTTATGTCCGGCGAAATTATGTTTCCTGCAACATGACGTATCATCTAATAATCTTGATCTTAGTCTTGGTTTTGTGAGGTTCATATGTGCTTACTGCCAAATATATAAATAATTTGCGCCACAAATATTCGTACCCTGGATAAATACCTAGCAAAGTGATTTCCAACTTGGCCCTGTTCACAGAACTTTTCCTGGCTTAACCAAGGGACATCACAATGGTAAGGAACATTGTCAAACTGAAAATTTATGGACGACGTATCTTGACAGTTTTTTGGACAGAATTCGTAACGAGTCTACGCTATTAGCATCATACTCTTTTTGTACTTTATTCTGTAAATTTAAATGCAATGCAGTGAGGAAGAATCTCTACAGTAAGTTACTCTGATCATATATTTATTACTATTTAATATCAATAAAACAACAAAATTTCAGTACATCATTATGTACATCAGTTAATAATTTCAGGCATTTCACATTGCTTCTCTTTGTAACTAAATGCTTTCCATATATCAGACAAAGAACATTATCTCCTCTTTTACTCATAAGAAGTCAAGAGTCCTGTCAGCCTAAAACTTGCTGAACGACTTCTTCCTCAATGTCTTATGTACAACCCTTGAGTTCACCAGTGACTTGCATCTGCGTGCCATACGTGCTCTGAACAGCGCATACGGGCGATGAGACACGCTTGCGCTCTCGTTGACATCACTGCACTAACATTTTGTATGTGTCCCAGGACTATTCTTTTTCCTTTCTTCTATCCCAAAAAAGATTAAATTGATCTTCCTTTTCTCTTCTTCTGAGTATTTCATCTTCCTTCTGTAGATCGTGCAGCTTTTTATTAATTTTGTCGATGCTCTTCTTTAAGCTTGTGGTATCCATTCTAATCACTTTTTTCATCTCACTTATTATTCACTTCAGAACGACTTTCGTATACTACTATACTTTGCAACATTAGCAGGCTTTCAGTTACATCTTGCATGTCTTGGTGCTCATTGAGAACAATTTGGTATGTAATTTTGATGTTGAAATTGTCTTACTTAATTTTAAAGTCAATATTTTTTTTCAAGTTCTTTTCAGTACAGAAGTCAACTTAATCAAATAAATACAAATTTAAAAATCAGTTGTCTTCATCAGTCTGTCATATTCATATTGACAGTGGAGTGGTTGTATTACAACCATTGATTTGGCACTCACTACAAGAAGTTAAACACCTGAACAGGGCAGACCATTACTCTTCCATCCACATCATGAAATAACACATTCGTATTTTAGGAACAGTGAATCATTTTGAATAAATAATTTGGAGCTTGTGGTATGTCGCAGGTTATAAGGTAGTAGGAATTATGTTTTTCATACCAACCCCACTCTTTTCCATTGATCTTTTCTTTTGTAGACTTCCACATTCTTATTTGAAAGTATGTATAAAAGCTGTGATACTTTATGGGTAAATCGGTAGGTAGCAAATGCTCGCATGTAACAAATGGTGTAGCTGCAGCTACCTTTTCGACTAACATTCTGTGACGAGTGCAGTAGTGAATTCCAATGTTTTGCAGCCATACAACAGAAGCATTGCCTTCCTTTCAGCAGCTTCAGAATCCGAGTGTTGGTAGAATCAGAATACAATTTATTTGGAATGGTACAGAAGCAGGATCAGCAAATCTGTATCCTTCCCTGTTACTGTTACACTTGCATTTACTGATGCAGAGATTGCAGCATGAATGATGTCCACATTGGCTGCCCATCTGCATTATATACAGTACACCCGCAGTTCTTCAACATCTCACCTACAATGAAAATCATTGCTTACATGTTTCTTGCTGACAAACTTCATGCCTGGACTGAAATTTACATTTCTACTTGTCTGGTGCTACGTCCTCTATGGACTGTGTCCTTGATCATAGGAGAGCAGCCGTAGCCATCAAAGACAATTATAGCTTTACCATAGGTTTTCAGAGTGAAATCAGCATTTTCTCATATGTTTCATTGTTCCTCCAAGAAACACTATGCAGTAGAGATCCACCAATTCACCATCCAGTACATACTGGTCTGTACACTGAATTTCTTCAGCTTCTTATGAGTAAATTATCAGTGTATTTTAATATTGCATAAGCTGAGACTTATCAACTCTCCGCAACATAGTTCGTGATTCGAATAATGCAGTAGGATACGCACAAAGTTGTACACATAACATCTTCAACGTTCATTTCAACATCAGTGGCAATAGTCCTCATTCTCTGGATGATGAGTACAGAATCTACTTGTATATTGTCATCAACAGGGCTCACAATAGCAGCAGATCCTAAGTTTCTCACTTTGACATTTTCACAGAATATGTTAATACTTATTTCTCTCTCATTTTTTTGATGATATCCGTACCGATGGAATGCAATTCATCAATCCAGGATCAACAGTTACTCTTGTAATAATGTTGCAGAAACTTGAGTCAGAATGGAATGGGGATATGGATTTTAATCATTTGAATACTTTCTTAATGTCATTCCTGTCCCTCATTTGTCTGCTTATTCTCGTTTATTTGTGTTGTTCAATATTTTCCAACAAAACTCGGGTGTATTCCTGTATTGTTAAATTTTATGTCAAACACAGGAGCATAGAAAAAATCCACATTGTGCTCTGGATATATGTAAATCCACTTCCAAATGTCAGTCCCCCTCTACTTTTTGAGGAATGCATTAGTACTGACTTGTTCTATTACTAGATCTGATCCCAGTTTGGCTTCTAATCTATTGCTTCTTTTTACTACAAATTTACCTTTGAGGAAAATTATGTTCACATTTGGATTTTCAGAAAAAAAACTGAACATTCCCTGCAAGTAACTTACAGGTATAGCGACTTGAGTCAATTTTGATGTTCGAATTCACAAATAAACAAAGATGTTTCGCTGTAGATTCGTAAATTAATTTATATTTGCATTTGGCGGGCTTATGTGAGGGCAGCAATGAACTTCCTGGTTCCTTAAGAGCCAGTAAGTAAGTATTTAGTATGAAGCAGCTGGTCCATCATTTTGAAATCCATTTTTTGAAGTGTTCCCATGTTCCGATTTTATCTGATTTTGAATATGTTATTCAGCAAGGATTCACGAACTGGAAACTGTTTAAAAAACTTCTGAAGTAATTTTGCCCAGGTTAAAGGCCTTTAGTTTGCCTGGACTAGGATAATATTTCTATTTTCTGATTGAATTGTCACTGCAAGATGAGTTCAGATTATTCAGTTATGATTTCAATAATCATTGTAGTGTAGTTTCTTGGAATGAATTCATGACAATAATTGAAATTCTACTATATTTAAAATTGACTGAACTGTGAAACATTGAAACCAGGGCTTTCAATTTTTCTACTATTGAGAGATAGAATCCAGAGAGGGATAAAAAAACAAGGGGTACCATTTTGTTAAAGCCACGTAATTAATTTTTGTATATATTCAAACAAAAACATTATTTCTACATAGTTAAGTTTTTCTTTTGTTTTTTTTAGCAGCCATTCCTATAACCGAATTACGTATTTACTCATTAATAAAACTGTACAAACTATGATCTACAATTAACAAAGAGGAATTTAAAATTCTGGAGATATTGTGTGTCAATATGAAATCTATAGAAAAAATTTACACAAAATTTTTAAATAGTTCCATGTGCTCCAAACAATAATCCGATCACCTCCCAGTGATTTTCGGATATGTTATATTTTTCTTCTAGGTATTTGAAGCAAGGTTCATAATACCTCTTTTTTTCATGATCTACTTCTTTGTGCATCACTTTTTTCAAAATATATTGTTGGGTCAATAAAGCCAATGTTCATCTTCCTGTCGATTGCAGTCATGTCAGTGCATTTGTTGGAACTTTCGACTGAGATACATACTATTTCATAGATTTCAAAATGTTCAAATTTTCTAAGTCATTTGGCAATGTTACTTTTCACCATGTGGTATCTGTTATTTCTTAATAGTTCCCCTTTGTAGGAGAAAGTAAGAATATGAGGCAGAGTTTCATCCTCGTTGCAGTGATGGTAATGGGAATCTTGGCTCCTAACTGGGATGCTGCAGACAGGGATAACATTGCAATTTCCTTTTTCCGAGAATCTATACAATAGGCTGCTCATCAGGAGTGAAGCCAAGACTTCTTAAACTGTCATTGATTTCCTGACTGAAATTTCTTGTTAGTTTCAATAATGGGTCGGTCAATAATGGAGTCTAACCAATTACAGTCCTACAAAATGTGTGTTCTATATGCTTGTTGCAAAAGTCATAATATGGAAATACACAGATATATATATTATATATATATATATATATATATATATATATATATATATATATATATATCTCAAGGACAAAATGAGAAATGCTTTTTTACTAATTACACTACTGTATTTTTGTTATTAACACAAGAAAATATATAATTTTGCGTCTATATTGTTTTTACTGCAGCTTCTGTTTAACAACTGTCGACAATATAATGAAGAAGGTTCTATGATATATGAAGATGCTAACAAGCTGGAAGAAGTTCTTGCAGAAAAAATGAAAGAGATGGGTACTTCGGTTTCATCGTTGGTAGTTTCCACAGCACCACCAACAGCAACATCAACACCTACTGTAACAACAACTACAGCAGCAACACCAGAAACTACTCCTGTTACCACCACTAAAAGAACAGTTGAAAGGAGAGTGTAAGTTTTTTTTTTAAGTGTTGTATACCTAGGAGAAATTTATTACATATTAACAAATTCTCTATAGTACATTGGTGATGTTAAGAAGTAATATAAGATATTTTTATGATTTATTTCAAAGGACAGAGGTAATATTGTATATGATTAACTCTTTGTGCACTCATTACTAAGTAACAAGTTTCTCACCCCTGAAGATTAATTTGAAGAGTAGCACATAACAGAGTGTTGAGTTACAACTGTAATATGATCATAATAGCTAAATATACGTAGTTATGAACATTTTAGAAAGGGGGAATAGTACAGAGTAATTTTCTTGCTAGAGGCTCCAAACTTTTTTTTCAATAAAGTTATTAAACAGTATTCTCATTTTACGAGGAAATTTTGCATCATACTGCTACCAGCCGACTTCCTGCTCTCCCTATCACAGTGTGGGAAGTCAGTTCTACAAAACATCCCAGCAGTTAGTTGCTTCTGAGAATTGTACTGGAACGTGTGTGTGGCTGTTGCTTGTGTATTAAGTAATCGATTGAAAGATGAAGTATACGGTTGCTGTGAAGTTTCCTCGTAAAATGATAGCACTGTATATCTTTAGTTAAGAATGAAAATTTATATACATGGATATTGAACCTTGTAAAACAGATCTCTCCCACATAACATATTGAAAATGATCCTATCAGACATCCAAATACTCCGCGACCTGACTTTATTTTTCATAAAGTGTCCTCTACTAATGGCCGCAACCTTTTGATATAGCTTTTTTGAGGACTATAATTATGCGAGGCTTTTTTTCTGTATATCTGTTCCCTAAAGTAGGCCCCATAGGAAAACATCTGGTGGTAAGTCTGCAGATCTTGGCAGCCAAAGATTATGTTATTTATGTAGATTATTAGCTTCTCGGGGGGGGGGGGGGGGACAACAACATTTAATCTGATACTCTTATTTGAGGTATGATATATTATACTATCTTGTTGGAAATAATCACGAGTTACTTCATCATTTGCTAACTGAGATACATATTTACAGAAAATTTGGAAGCAGATCTCTATGACAACAGTTCATTATTGAAAATGAACTAATACCTCTATAAGATAAAGCAAACACACTGATTTTCTCCAAATCCAAAGACTCTACATTCACTTAATGCAGATTTTCCTCTGACCATACACTCATTTTTTTAGTGTTCAGGCACATGCTCAAATGAAATCATGCTTCATTTCTGAAAGTTATATCTGAAATCGCAGAATTTTCAGCTTGGACAAGCCGCAGTTTCAATAAGACTCCAAATGGCAGGAGGTGAGGAAGATACGTTTTACAAGATTCAAAGTATATGTGTATAAAGTTTCATTCCAATCTAAAAATATATGTAAGGAGAAGATATAAAAAAATTAAAGATGATTTAAGGTAATCCCAGTGGTTGTATGAAATGTTTATATTTGAATTAAAGTAATAAAGTGCAATATGTGCTTTATTTAACACTGTAATGTATAGTGTGTTTTGTTTGTTAGGCTATCCCGCATTTCATTGAGTATTATGTTGAGTATGGAGCGGGACAAACCATTTCTTATAATTTGTAACTCGAACATAGACATTTCACATGAAAACAATGAAGGCTGCCAAAATTAAATTTTTAAGTTATGTAGTGGGATACACTTTGATTGAGAGAAAGAGAAGTGAGGTTGTTAGGGCATAATTAAAAATGCTGAACATCTTCAAAACAATAAAAAAAAATTACCAAAATAATTTGCGAAGACATGTCAAACATATGCCTGCCATGATAATTACAAGAATAAATATAATCCACATGGAAGAAGATCTTTGGGAAAACCTAGAAACAAATGGTGAGATCAATTCTAATTGAAGTTTCGAACAGACTGAAGGGCTTAGAATGTAATGTGGGTGATGTTACGATGACGATGACAACTAAAAATATATAATTAATTTATTGAGAAAACAATTGGGGTCTCTACCATGCAAATCACTCTGTTATATTGTTGGCAGCTCTGCATACTGTGTTCTCATATGATGACGACGACATTAACAACAGAGACAGTGATAACAATTTTCTGGATAAAAATAATATGAATATTTGGTTCAAATATCAAAATAATTTATTTAAAAGTTAGACTTCTGTATTTCCAATGACCTCGTTTCTGAAATTTGCAACTATATGACCTTGTGTACACTTTTAGTAAAGGCCCTAACTGCAAATGGTTAAGTTGCTGTATTTACTGGCATAACTCTGTGGTTTTTAATTTCCACATACAAGTATAAATTTTCTAATTCTCAATCACAAAACCATTGATTACAATATTGTCATAAAATAAAAACATTGCAGGTGTTTTTTTTTTTTAGACTTATTTGAATTAGATGGAGGAAACAGGAGCGTTAATTTAATTTTTTAATTGGTTTATTGTACAACACTTTATCAACTGTGATGGTTATCTAGTGTGAGTGAAATGAAGGTGATAATGCCAGCAAAATATGTCCAGGATCCAGTGCCAAAAGTTACCTAACATTTGCTCTTAATGGGTTGAGATAAAACTCTGGAAAAAACCTCAACGAGATAACTTGCCCCAACCAGGATTTGAACCTAGGCTCACACGTTTCATGGTCAGACATGCTAACCTTTTGTCCACAGTAGTGGACAAATTTAATATTATAGAACAACTAAATAATGCTGAACTCTGATTATTGTTATGATGATGAAGTAGAATTGCATAGCTTACATAACAACTCATCTCAAATGTTTTGTCTAAAAATCCTAGTTACAGGTTTCTATTCTTTTCTTATTTTCAGTGAAATTAATTTGTAAAG
The DNA here is from genome assembly GCF_040183065.1 of Periplaneta americana. Taxonomy (NCBI): domain Eukaryota; kingdom Metazoa; phylum Arthropoda; class Insecta; order Blattodea; family Blattidae; genus Periplaneta; species Periplaneta americana. The sequence continues at coordinate 95,628,317 of NC_091120.1, read as the reverse complement.
ATCAGTAAATAAATTTACTTTTGCTTAAACAGTATAAGATTGTCTGAACAATAGGATGACTGTTGCATTGCAACATAGTAACAGTTTGACTAATGTCCTGTGCCTCCCTCTGAAGTATAGAGCTTCAACAGAATTGTCAGCCATACTATATTTTGACAAGGTTTTTCGGTTTTGATCATGATAAACATGTACATTAACGCACAGTAATATTAAATTCTAAATAACTATATTTAAGTAATTACCCTTTTTGTATTTTTTATCAACTTGATGTAAAATTACATTCATTAAAATTGTACAGACCCAAAAACTGGAACTTGGAAAATTCAGGTGGCCCAAATTTTGTTCCTGGGTCTGTACTATACAGTTGAACAATATAAATCTGTAGTGCTTTTATTCTGGATCTTTATGGTCATCCTCATTGAGGGGAGATTATTTTAATAAAAAAATCAACTCCCTATGTATTCATTCCCTAACTTTCCAATCTCCACCATAACAAATTCGCTAAAATGTTTGTATTAAAATTCACTGTGAAATTAAATGAAATACACATTACAGTTTTGGAATCTATACTGTAGTATAGGTCTCAGGATCAAAATTTAACATTACTGGCAGGTTTTTATTGCAACATTTAGACAGAACTGATATGATAATATTTTAACTTTGTAGATGTACCTAATAACTGAACTCCTAAACCGGCTTTTCTCCATAATGTAATATAAATGCAATTAATTTTTCATAAAAAGTGTACATACATTTTAAAGTTGATATTAATTAACCTTAAATGGTTACATGTTACATGCCAGAATTTATGTAATTGATTTTTATGCACAGTAACAAAATATTTCTTTACAGTGTGAAACCACGGAAGAATGCAACTGTGCTATCACAGAAGTTACGTACACTGTATGATACTATACGTGATTACAAGGATCCAAAAGGCCGACAGCTTAGCCTTATCTTCCTGAAACTTCCCTCCAAGCTAGTGAGTTTTACTTTTGTGTATTTTGTAATGCATACATTTAAGTAAGTTATGTGTAAATAATTGCTCAATGCTCTTTACATCTTTATGTTTGGATATGCACAGATCAAATTTCTTGTGTGTAAGAATTTTCGTTTAAATTCCAAAAAGCAAGTACAACATGAATATTAACTTTGCAGATTGTTCTCTTAAGTAAGCTAATCTTAACTGAGAAGTATTTCATGCAGTTACATTTGGCCACTCTATAGTATACAGAGTGTTTCAAAAATACGGGGCATAATTTCAGGTATGTATTTCCCACATGTAGACAATCAAAATAGTTCATTACAACATGTGTCTGGAAATGCTTTATTTCCGAGTTATGGCCTTCATAACATTGAAATTCACCAGAACGTTTTTCTTCCCGCAGGTCGTTGCCGTCAAAGGAGACATTAAGAGGGCACCCTGACAGTTCATTCCGAGGCGAAGGTTACATTCAGTGTTGTGTAGGCGTTAGACTGTGCGACATGTATTCAAATCAAGAGCTGGCAGAGATACACTTTATGTACTGTACGATAAGACGGACGGCAATGCTGCGCTGGCTCGTCGTTTGTACCAGGAGAGGTACCCACAGCGACAATGTCCAGATCGGAAGACATTTGTATGTCTCCATTACCGTCTGTGCGAGTATGGAAAATTTAACTCTCCTGGTTTGGGAAGGGGACGACCAAGATCTACAACTCCAGAAGTACAGGAGGAGATTGTGGAGGCTGTGAACATGACTCCTTCTATCAGCACACGAAGGGTAGCGTTGCAAGTCACTGTTACTCATACGACTGTCTGGAGACTGTTGAAAGAGTATCAATTGTATCCTTATCATTTGCAACGTGTACAGGCCCTGTCACCAGCAGATTACCCTGCACGAGTTAGGTTCTGTCAGTGGTTCTTGCAGCATGTGGTGTAAATCCGAACTTTCCTGCCTTAGTATTATTTACAGATGAAGCACAGTTCACACAAGATGGCATAACAAATTTCCACAATCAGCATGTATGGGCGTATGAAAACCCACGTGCAACTGTTCCATCTCATCACCAGGTGCGGTTCTCCCACAACATGTGGGCCGGTATCATTGGTGATCGATTAGTTGGACCCCATGTACTTGTAAACAGACTTACGGGGCAGGTGTACACAAACTCAATCGTCAACACATTCACTTCTTACATGATGGCGCTCCTGCACACTTCAGTCGTACGGCTCGCCGGTACTTGGATCGAAGGTTTCCTGATCGATGGATAGGTAGAGGTGGCCCAATTGCTTGGCCTCCATGCTCACCTGATCTGAACCCTCTCGATTTCTACTTGTGGGGCCATTTAAAATCATTGGTTTATTCGTCTCTGGTGCCTGATTTGGAATCCCTTCGGAATCGAATTGTGGCATGTTCTGAGGTCATATGCAATACTCCTGGAGTTTGGGATCGTGTTCGCAGGTCAATGAGACATCGATGTGAGGTCTGTATTCAAGCAGGAGCTGGATATTTTGAACATCTTCTGTAATGACAACAACCTGCGGAAAGAAAAACGTTCCGGTGAATTTCAATGTTGTGAAGGCCATAACTCGGAAATGAAGCATTTCCGGACACATGTTGTAATGAACTATTTTGATTGTCTACATGTGGGAAATACATACCTGAAATTATGCCCTGTATTCTTGAAACACCCTATATATAATAATAAAACTAGTGCTGTTGATCAATCAAAATATTTAATTGATTAACTATTTGAATTTAATCGAGTTTTGATCGATTTGAAAAAATGATTTAATATACTTTAATACACAATTATTGTTAAATTTAACTTTTGTTCGGTGATAAGCATAAGTATTAAATGTTGTATATCTGTATATATTGTATCATTATATTACAAAACAACTATTTTCATGATTTACTAACCTATTTATTATGAAGACTCACTTAGTTAATACTGCGTCATCCATGATTTTAAACATGTGAGTGCATTCACATGCTCCGAATTAAGTGCCACTCTACATTTAGTAACAATGTTTCCTGCCTCACTGAACACGAAAAAACTTTTTTCTGTCAAGCACTTCTCCATGATCGTTCAATTTAAATCTAAACGTATCACCGAGTTTACCTCTCAAATTCTCATATCACATAATGGAGTTTTACACTTTTCACAGACCACAGAAAACTGATTTTTTTTCTTTATCAAACTAAACACACAACCGTCATGTACAAACTCAGTACAGAAACTGCAAGCACCTGCAAAAGTACAGCGGTCGAAACAGAAGACTGACCTCTATTGTAATCCGAATTACCAGATTTTAGAAAAAGAAGAAGATAGTTACGCTCTCACTTGCACACAGTGTAGACATGGCTGTTTTATAAGGGATGAGGGGAATGAATCCCAGAAAAGTATGTATTTCATATGCTAGGAAGATGAGCTGACAACAAGGTGGAAGTTTTCTTGGAAAACCATAAAACTTAATAAGGGTTTCGCATTGTGTTTCAACTTTCAATAGAGGTAGACTAGGTCACTGTCCTCATATCTCCATCTCTTTCTGAAGTGTTTGTGCGAAGATTTTCTCTATGCTACCTGCTTTGCAGTTAGAAAATAACAGTACTGTTGTGCTTTTAAGTAAGCAATTTCCTAGAGAGGAATATTGTCGGAATTTTTAGCATGAGTTTGTATTAACAAAATAATAATTAATATCAACTACTACCGATTAATTTTAATTGACTTGATTATTCGATTAAATATTTTGATCGATTAATCTTACAACAGAAATTGATCGATTGATTAAATCCCACAACACTATAATAAACATAACATGTAGTTTAGTGTTTGTGATGTGAAGCCATGCTAAGGATTTATTATCCTCAAAATCCATTGTCACCTTCAGCTTCTCTTGAACCCACAAACCTTAAATCCAGCTATAAGACCACTGAAGACAACATTGTATACTATCAGTTTACTTTACATAGGATAAACGTGTCGGTCACTTCTAAGGTGTCTTGTCTGTAAAGTGTTGAAACATAGGCCTATGTGTGGATTTCAGACTATTATAAATGATCAAAATTGTGGCTGAATGGCTGTTGATATAGAAGTAATGAAATAATTACAGCTTTGTAAATTTTTACTTCTCTACTGGTCTTAAACTTGCACGTATTACACTTTAAAATTAACTGCTTAAAACTACAAATTGGTTGTAATAAACTGTTGCTACTTTATCTTGACAGGAATATCCAGACTATTATGAAGTGATAAAGCGACCGATTGATCTGGAGCGAATCTCACAGAAGCTGAAGACATCACAGTACGAGAGCTTGGATGATATGGTGTCTGATTTTGTGCTCATGTTTGACAATGCCTGCAAATATAATGAACCTGATTCGCAAATATACAAGGTGACTGTGTTGGCCAAACTGGATTTTTTAATAACATTAAAAGGAATGTAATGATTTTTACATCTCTTTATACATTTACATGCATATAAGTTTTTTGTATTATAATATTGTGCCAGTGTATAGTCTTAGGGACTCTTCATAATACAAGTTGATAAGCAAATTACTGAAATTGTCTGTATGATTTGACGATGATTTGTATGTCAAGCTTCATCAGACAGTAGACAGCTGAATATGAAGCATTCTGTGTCGACTTAGTAATTTCAGTATTACATATGTGTATATAGATACATAAGTGAATTAATGTGTATTATTTCGACCATTGGTTGTGCAGGATGCCCTCATGCTTCAGAGAGTGGCTCTTCAAACTAAACTGCAGTTACGTGAAGATGAAGAAGCCGTACCTGACGTAACTGCAGCTGTTCAAGAGCTCCTTACCTCACTCTTCATTTCGATCTATAATCATCAGGATGAAGAGGGTCGCTGTTTCTCTGATTCCATGGCTGAATTGCCTGAGCATGATGAAATCGATGGCACAAAGTGAGTCTGATTGTATTACTCATTTATGGTTAATGATACCGAATCAAACAATTGTGTGATTTTTACATGAAATATAATATTGTATTTTATAAACATGTGAATGAAGGTTCAGTCTGTCACTTACCTATTTTAAGAATGTCATATTTTAACTTTATAAGTAGATCAGTGGTCATCAACTGATTTGCACTGTGCATCTCCCTAGCTCGCTTGCTTGCACTGAACAACCGAGTGCGCGATAACGGAGCAGAGGTGCAGTGATGGTGTCTCTGTACTTTAATAAGCAAGACATTGGACATGATTTGAATAAATGAACATTAACTTTATTATTGCATTAGAATATTTAACATATGCAAACAGAATAAAGTATTAAATAGCGACAGCACAATTATTACATATTATTGGCACAATTTCAATTAAATGTTAATATTCAAATTAATAAAAACCCTGTATAAATTTCTAAATTAAAGACTGATTGGCACTACATACATAAATATGCATTAACTAAACCATGAACATAATGAATGGTACTTTTTTAGGTTTGAAAGGAGATAAATAATTGAAATGAGAAACTATAAATTGTTTATGAAAGAAACAGAGTAAACATAAATATTGCTACCTTTTGTGAAACACGAATAGAAGTTTACTCAACAATGGCAGCGATTTTTCGGGATTTTTTATCCTCTTTTCACCCATTAACTTTTCAATGTTTGGAAACACTATTTCAGTAATGCACAGTCTCAGTTCACTTTTTAAATTGTGATCTGACAGTTGATTTCTGTGTCGAGGTTTGTTCATTTTCATCAAATAAAAAAACTGTTTGCAAATGTATGTTGACCCAAATAAGCATAAGATTCGAGTAGCATGTCTGTGCAATCGTATAAATCGGACAGTGGAAGATTATTATAAAAGCCACACAAACTTTTCTTGGTTGCAAATTTCTCCTTCAATTCCTGATCACATTGTAGAGCCAAGAGTTCCAACGCAATTCGATTGAAGCACGGTCAACCTCCATGGAATATGGAGTCGCGAATATTTCAAAAATACATTCAGGACTTTCTAAATCCTGGAATCTTGAGTGCAATTCTTGATTTAGTTCTCCTAGTATGTTCGCCTATTCTTGTAAGTCTGCAGTCGTTACATAAGTGTGAACTGTCCTTAGTTTTGAGAAGTGCCAGAGGTTCTTATCCTTTAACTAACATTCTCAAAGTAATAATGTAAGTTTAAAGGCCTTGATTCTGTCATATATTTGGGTGTCTATTTGACCTTTACCTTGAAGAGAGAGGTTCAAAACATTCAAATGCTCTGTTAAATTTGTTAGAAATGCTAAGTCACAAGTCCCTTTAACATTATTCTGAGTTCTGGAATAGGTTTATTGAGTTGTTCCATGAATAAAGCTATCTCTTCTCATAGTTAAAAAAAACCGATCCAACAATGTTCCATGGCACCTGACATGTTTGCAGTTTATGAAACCGTCGAGCCACCACTGTCACTCAGAAGACCTCAAAGCTTACTGCTGTGCTGCTCACTCCTGCAATGCACTTGCCCCGAAACATTCCCCACGCACCGATACACTGCAGTTGACGACCAATGAAGTAGACGAACGTTTTTTAAAGGGTGTATACACTATAGCAAACATTTTCTTAAGATATTTTAATCTTTTATTATTAACTTGTATGTTCTTGGATTAAATGCTTTTAGACATGGATTGTTGCATTTTGTACATGTTAACCCTTCTTTCCAAATGGATAACATATCATGTAAATTTTGTTCATTGTATAATGCAATTATTTCGTGTTCTGTGTACAATCGAATTATCAACCCGCATCATGAAACTATAAAACCTGAAGATGCTCGACACTATAGTGAAAACGTTTGTGTACATATAAAGTTAAAATATAACATCCTTAAATTAGATAAGCTACAGACTGAACCTTCATTCACATGTTTATATTATTAGATTTATCGGAACCACAATGTCTTTAAAATTGAATTTTATGTTTGTTATAGCCAATGTTTGAACAGGCAAGTGCAAGGGACTGTATCTCATCCATCCTTTCCATATACTGTTGCTTGTAACTAGAAAGCCCTGAAAAGAGGGAAATAAATTAATGAAAATGGGGTGTAAAAGTCTTCTTCTTTACACTGGGCCAAAAATAATAATTTTTTGTGATGGGGTAAATAAAAAAAGTCGTTTAATCTGAACTAATGCTAAAACAATTATAAAATAATTACATGTAACACAAATTACATAATCTGAGTCACATGCAGAACAAAATACACTCTTAACTGTATTCTACAATCTCTGGAGAAGTATGTCATGAAGTCTATAAAGATATTATTTACATTTGAGGAAATTGGACGTTCACTATCTACATTTAGACGTGGCAACCACAATACCTTCATACAACACTAAAGAAATTAATTATGCTCCATTACAGGAGTCATGATGAAATCTATATAAATATTATTTCCCAAGGAATATAGTACAAAATACTTTTAAATAATGTGGAATTTCGCTGAAAGCATCTTATTTTGTGTATTTCGTGAATGTAGAAAATATTTACTATTACTTACAATACTTTATAAATCAAACGAATAGCGTCCCCCTCCCAACCCCAACGTACAAATCCATTCAGGGTCTTTAATTGTAACAATTACCTTTCAGTAGTATTGTTCAATTGACGTATTTTAACATACATTAAGAAAGAATAATACATCTTGTTAAAAACATAACATATATGTATAGCAACTATTTTAATCTTGTTCGTCAATTATTTATACATTAAACACTTAGAAATATTACATTACCATATTAGTTAGTTTCCAGTGGCTGAATCTTGACTTAATGTCGTCTTCCTTCTTGCTTCCCAGTAGAAGCTTATTTGGTCCTTCGATTTCTGTTTTTCTGTGTTTAGTTTTGTGCATATTAGGAAGTGGGCAGTGTCGATTGTGGAGTTTTCATCTTTTCAGAGTAGACAGCTTTCAGAATTTACTATGTTGATGCGATGCATGTGGTATTCCAGGTAGTCATATCCCATGTAGTCTAAATTTTGCATTGCTTCTGTTTTTGTGACATATTGACTATCGAATTCTGACTTTATTATTTGGTTTAGGCTGTATAATGGTGCTGTTTTCCTGAGTTCGAAAAGTTTTGTTCCTTTTTTGCAAGTTAATCTGCCTTATCATTTTCATACAGCCCTATATATGAGGGTATCCATTGTAGATAATTATTTTCTGTTGTTTCTCTAGGGTTGGAAGAAGTGTTCGACTTTTTGCTATTGTTTTGTTTTTGGGGTTTCTGTATGATGCTATTGCTTCAATTTATGATTATGAGTCGATGAGCATGACTACTTTATTGAATTTTTGGGCTCTGTATATTAAATTTGTTAGTGCGACTTGAATTGCTTTTACTTCTCCATAAAATGCTGTACTGCCTATGCTTATTGTTATGTATTATGCAAATTCTTTACTATAAGTGCCTTCTCCACTATTCTCTTGAGAACTTGATATGGAACCATCTGAATATATCCTCCACCATTTGGGTTCCGGGTATCTTTCATTAATTCTGGATAATGCATATTGTTTTAGTTGTTCGCTGTTCTTGTATTTTTTCTTGCTTATTGGCATGTTAAGGTCCAGATGTGTGTTATAGGTGTGGTATTCTAGAAGATTTATAGGTGGAAGCAGTTTGTCTCGGGGAAGGATATTTTTATTCCTTCTGAATTGCAAGAAGTTAAGGAAGATATTAGCAATTTAAATTACCCCTGACTTTTGAAAATCCTATTTCACGCAATGGATAACAAACATTACATTGCGATGGCTAAAAAGTATAGAATTGTGTCCTTCAGAAAAATAATACACAAATGAAGTTCTATAAAAATTAGTTCCAGCCACCAACATTTCTCAGGTGATAGCACATTTTCCTGTTAATCTGGGGCTGTATTTTAGCACGGATTCGATTCCCACTGGGCTGATTAGCTGGTGGATTTTTTTTTCCCAGGCTTTCCCCAAGTGTAAGGCGAATGTCAGGCTAATCACAGGTGAATCTTTGGTCTCATCTTGCTATCATCAATGCCATCGACATTAAATAACCTCTAGCTGATATAGCGTCGTTAAATAACCAAATACTAAAAATAATTAGTTCAAAGACTTTTGCTAGTACACTTGTACATGTACACATACATACACACACAAATTACTTTATATTTTCCATCTCTTCGTGGAGTTCTGGGAAATGAAAATGCTGGTACTTTTGCTAAGAAGGGTAGTATAGCCATTTACAGACCTTTTTGTTAAATCTACATTTCATTCTGTAAAACGACTCATTATATTAATATACAAAGATATTAATAATCAAAATTTTATATCCAAATTGCAAGGAAAGAAATGGAACATTTTGTATCAGAATCCACATGTGATTCCTGATTTACACGGAAATCTTTTGTAGCAGCATTCATATTAATCACAGGACATGATTGTCTGGCCAAGCATTTGCATAGAATTGGAATATATCAATCTCCAAACTGTTCATTACGTGACTTACAAAAAGAAATGGGTTTAGATCATCTTAAAATCGTATTTCAGTAGTTTATCGTGAAAATATCTATAAAAAATATTGGCGTGCAAGAGTACAAATGGCTTTATTGCCAGTCGTCAGACATTAGACGACAAGAACAATTTATTATATTGTATATAAACACATACTAGGTGGCAGCTTTTTTTTTTCTGATAATAATTTGTTATTTTTGGCAGAATACGAGCATTGTCATTGGATCTCATTAAACGAAGACTTGATCGGGGATTATATCGTCGACTAGATACATTCCAGGAGGACATATTTGCTTGTTTGGAAAGGGCACGTCGACTATCTCGAACAGATTCTCAAGTTTTTGAAGATTCTATTGAGCTTCAATCGTTTTTCATCAGACAGAGGTAAGATATAGAATTTAGGAATGGTGATCACCACAACCACCACCGCCACTTTCGTTATCACCACTTATAGTAAACAATTAAATTACATGCCAGGAACTACATTTTAGATATCAGGAATGCTGAAAACTTGTGTTGTCATGAAACTAAATTTTTATCATAATTCTTTCCTGGATTTCATGCAGTGAGAAAAGCAAGAAAAAATATTCTGTCTTAATCAATTTGAATATTATAAAATATACCATATAAATACAGATACCTGTTAATGTTGTTAAGTTTCTTTAAAACTCTGGATATGTTATACTCGAGTTTCTAGTTTTTTAAGTATTAAAGGTCATGAAAAGGATACCATTATCTGAAATGATATATGACACAAATTTTAATGTAAATACAAAAATTAACGGCAAAAACGTAAGTGGAAAATATGTCAAAAAGAAGTTGAAGATGGCTTAGATAATGTTTAATTTTGAATTTACAATAGTTTTTAACTGTGCAGTACTAAATCTTCACTATAAATCTTTCAACTCAAATAAACCTTGTACTTTTTAGGGATGAATTATGTCGTGGAGGTGACCTTCTGCATTCTCCTGCTTTGAGTTACACCCTTCTTCATTTAGCTGCTGCAGTGGAAGCAACTCGACAACAGAAACTGTTACAGGAACAACCAGAAGAGGAAGCAGAAACGCGTAGTTCGGAGGATTCAATTAGGGTAAAATGTTATAATACAGTAGAGTTTGGATTATAATTAATACATCCCCCCCCCCCCCATCCACAAAATTGCAGTGGTTATTGAAATGGCGATGTGAATTGTTTAAGCCTATGTTATGGCGAGAATTTGATACAAACTTTTTTCTTTTAGGTTATCATCATCATCATCATAATCATCCATCAGTCATCATCATCATCATCATCAATTCTTTCATTTCTATGTGGAAAGTAAGGTTTAACAAAATTTTGCCAGTATATTCTGTTTTGGGTTAAATGTTTATTTGGATTATAAATTTGGATAAAATTGTGTATTACGCGGAATATAACCTTTTAACACTACTTCATTGATTTAATTAAATTAAATATTTTTAAATTTATTAGATTTCGTATAAAACTTTAACAGAAAAGCTTAATAAATGCTGTAAAATTAATAAAAACCGAATTGCATGTTTCAATGGGAATCCCGTTTGTTTACTAACTTTGACATCGAAATGCTTTTAGATGCATTCGTCACAAGGATCATGGACCTTCAGAATGCTACAGAATGATGTGATAACACACAGTAACAAAAACTTTTAACCAAATACAAGATTTATATTACAGTGATTGAAAGGAATAAAATTAAGGTGTGATGAACATAATTTAAAAGTGTAATTTAATTAACAAATACAGCTATTATGCTCACCATTACGAAATGTACTAGTATATGATCCAACAAAAAAGTTGGTTAGTAGAATTTCGATAGTAATCTAATTTAATAATACTAAATAGTGAACAACAGTTAGTAGAAATACTGTAGTAATAATTGAAGCTCTGCATTATGATTAATTATAATTTTCATTGTAGCATACTCTGTTTTTATAAAACTCGAGAATGTTTATATCATACGACTATTTAATAAATGTTTTTCTTATATGCTTTTTCAGGATGCAGGAGGAAGTACAGTTTCTGGTGACTCTATGAGCTTCAATCAGCAGGTATACAGAGTCGGAGACTTTGTTTATGCAGAGCCAAAGGAACGTGGAATGGATGCAAGTATTATAAACATTGAACGTTTATGGACCAATCAAGAAGGGCAGCAAATGATGTATGGAAATTACTTCTACCGTCCAAATGAAACCTATCATGTTACTACACGGCGATTTTTAGAGAAGGTAAATGTTACGTATACCAAGTTTCAAAGTGAAACCAAGTAGTAATAGTTGATGTTAAATCTTCTTTAATTTTTCCAGTGTGTACAAAATATTATGTTCACAGGTAGGAGCTTTATAGCTTTCTTCCTGCAATTTAAAATAAATCAACATTTCATGATTTTCTTGGTTTTGTGATGGAGATCTGATGTTACTAGTAATAAGTCTGGATTTGTACCAGAACCAGAATAATGAATGAAAGTAGGGGGATCTTCTTTTCTCTAGACAAGTTCTGCAGTTGTAGTATTTAGGAGGTCCATGATCATTTTTCCATGTTGGTTTACATTATCGTAGCCCCAAAGTTGGGAGTGGGTGTTAAAGTCATCAATTATGATAGTTTTAGGTTGTATATCAAACAAAGTTAGATCAAGGGGATTATTAGGTGGGTTATAGGCACTGTAGATTTTGAAATGTTGTTGATTTTTCCATACTTCAATTTTTATTAGTTCTAATTTGTCTTGATTATCCATTTCTTTTATGATTTGAAAATTTGTAATTAATTTCTTTGATGTACCTGCGAGAATTCCACTACTGATCTGTCTACCTTTGGGTAACAGTTTCATATTAAAACCTTTAAAATGAAAATATTTTAATTGGTCAGCATTAAGGTTTGCTTCTTGAATAAGGAAGATATCTATATTATTATCTGAGAGTATATTGGCTAGTTCAGTCTTCTTGGCTGATGTTATACCGCCAGCATTCCATTGTAAGATGTTTAGTTTATTCTGTACCATTAAAGTAGTCCCCGCCCGGAGATTCGATTGGGGGACTATTTTACCTCCGGATAATTTTACCTTAATGGTACTCATTTCATATTGGAGTGAAAAATGGCAAGTTGTAGCCGATTTAAGTGAACACCATATTTTAACGTTTTGGTGGCTACTTCATTCACACACAACCCCCAGAATGTCTGGAGGACCACACCTGCTGTTGGTCGACGGGTCCATTGGACATAGCTGGGAGATCTTGTTGATCACCAGCTTTCCCTCCTTAAGCCACTGGAGGACGATTTTAGTGCCATAGCAGGTCAGCACTAGGAACAGAAAAGTAGAAAGAGGAGGAAGGAAAGGGAAATGAACCCCTAGGCCTCGAATGCTCTAATGCTGTCAGGGTCGAAGAAAGTAAGAGTTCAGTCAGAGGACTGGATAGGAAAGAGTAAAGAGGGAATTAGGTATTAGTTAGAGGAAAATTATACCAAATTCAGTCATTAACTCATCAAGCTGACCAGTGCTAATTGATGAGAAGCCCCTCCCTTTAGTTCAGCTTGTAAAATTATGCTTACTAACAGCTGCACCACGGGAAGGTAGGGATGGGACATTGGGTATTTGTCCAGGTTGGTTCCTTAAAGCCTTCAATGGGAAGGATTAATGGCTCTCCCCCCTGTATCCGACAGATACCCTTTTGCAGCCAATATTAAATAATTGAAGACCCTGGATCTGGCCATAGAGTCATCATTGGTTCTATTCATCTCCGCCAAAACCGAAGAAAAGAACCCTACAATAACAAAACAACATGGAACTTTATGAAAGCGAATTGGAAACTATTTACAACAGAACTCTACGAACACCTCAAGGTCAACACACCACTAATGGAAAATACAAACTCAGATAGTTTGAACAAATATTTCTGTGAATCTCTTCTTAAAATTGCAAAAAAGCACATTCCACGAGGCAAACCAAAAAAATACACCCCATTCTGGACAGAAAACCTGAATTTATTGAAACAAGATAGAGATAAAGCAAGAACCAAAGCAGAACATAGCAAAACACCAGAAGATACTCAAGATTGGAGGAAAAAGTCTGCCATTCTTAAAAAAGCAACCATAACAGCAAAAAAGTAATGTTTCAATAAATTTATTGAAAATATTAATTACAGAACCGATAGCGCTAAAACATATAACTTTCTGAAGAATATTTCCAATACACAGGAAAATACTAGCCAACCTATTATTCATAATAACAAAACACTAACAGATAGTAGAGATATAGCAAACGCATTTAATAAACACTACTCAAACTCTCACAGATTACATCCCAATACCAAAAAAAACTGACAAATTTATCAAAAGAGAATTACATAAAAATAATAAAAACAATATTACTAGTACAAAACCTGAAATATTTCATCAAAATTTTACTTCCAAAGAATTAACTCTAGCTTTACAAAATTTAAAAACCAAGAAATCTCCTGGCCCTGATAACATTCATTCCGAATTTTTTAAACATCTGGGGGGAAAAGCCAAGTCTGTACTTTTATCCATTTTCAATTTATCATGGAACACCTCAGTTCCTGCACCTTGGAAAAAAGCAATCATTGTACCAATTCACAAAAAAGGGAAACCTGCTCATGATGTTAATAGTTATCGACCAATAGCACTATTAAGCATAATAGCAAAAACCATGGAGTCCATGATCTCCAACAGATTAACTTGGTATTTAGAATCCCAAAATCTTTTATCACCAAGACAAGCCGGCTTTCAACAACTACACTCTACCAATGAACAAGTCATACGCCTCGGCCAAGAAATAAAAGACAGTTTTATCAAGAAAGAAGATACCTTGGCAATATTTATTGACTTTCAGCTAGCATATGACTCTGTTTGGAGAAATAAATTATTACTAAAACTCCAGAAATTAGGTATCTCCAGCAATATGTTCAGATGGATATCAGAATTCCTTAGTCAACAATTCATTGCCACTAAATTCAATAACTCACTTTCTAGTTACAGACAAACATATCGAGGTCTACCTCAGGGCACTGTCCTCAGCACAACTTTATTCAATATTTATATAAATGACTTACCCTCCCTATTAGAGGAATCAAACATGAAAACAGCACTATTTGCAGATGATATAGTTTTGTGGACTTCCGGATCTTACAGACATAGAGACAAAATTCAAAATTCTGCTCTTAAAGCTCTAAATCAACTACATGAATGGAATACATCAAATTTGATGGCACTCAATTTAAGCAAAAGTAACTACCAAATATTTTCACTTGGTAAAAAAGAAAGAGAATTCAATATCCAATACAATGGCCAACACCTTCCTAGGACTTATGAATCCAAATCTTGGAGTTATTTTCGAAAGTAAGTTAACATGAAGCAACCATTTGAAATACATTTCTGAAAAAGCTCGTAAAAGATTCTCCCTTCTAAAAAGACTAGCAGGAAAGAAATGGGGATGCTCTAGGAATACTTTGAACACTACATACAAAATGTTTATACAGCCAGTGCTGACATACTGCGGAGAAATTTTAATTACTTCACCTTTCATAAACGAAATAGAATATGTTCAAAACAACTCCAATAGATTCTATGACATTCCTCACTAATATTAAGGGGAATTGGACGTTATCGCATGCAAAGTAATGGTAAAAATAGCCTATCTTTAAGCAGTCATAAATGTAATACTATTTATCACAGCTATTTCATTTTTTTAGTGATATATGTATACACATTAAATTTTAAAATGAAAAAAGAATGGTTAATCTAGTTTAAATCTTACCCTTAAATTAATTTTTTAATTTAAACATATGTTTTATATAACTTCACTACATACCTGTGATTAGGTACACTCTATTCACTTATCATAGCACACATTGAATTAAAATTTTGGCCACTTACTGCTAATAGATACTAAAACATACCCTACTAAAATTATTAAAATATCTGTAGTGTTATGGGCATAGGGCTTATACTAATCTTCAATTTTTTTTTTAATTTATTGATGGTGATGATTACTATAAGCCCTATGCCCATAATATTACAGATATATGAATAATTTTAGTTGGATATGTTTTAGTATCTATTAGCAGTAAGTGGTCAAATTTTCAATTCAGTATGTGCTATAATAAGTGAATAAAGTGCACCTAATCACAGACATGTAGTGAATTTATAAAAAAAAAATTGTGCTTAATTAAAAAAATTAATTTAAGGATACAGATTTACTCTAGAGTCACCATTCTTTTTCATTTTAAAGCTTAATATGTATACACACATAGCTAACAAAAATGAAAGACCACTGATAAATAGTAGACTATTATATTTATGACTGCTAGAAGATAGGCTATTTTTACCATTATTTTGCATGCGATAATGACCAACTCCCCTTAATAGCATCAAAATGACAATAGAAGAAAAAGCACTGATTCAATATGAAAAACTTATTAGATTACCAGGAAACAATTGGCATTCATACAGTCCTCTCTGTAGATTGAAAACTCAAAGTTTCATATCCATTGTTCAAGAATTAAAACAGAAAATCAATATCCCGAATTTAAAAGAAAACCTACAAATTAAACCAAACCTTTAAACTCTATTAAATATGGAATATAATCTAAATTTAACAGAAGAAATACTGAAATCAGAAGTAAACACTGAAATACTAAAACAATTGTCTTTAGAGACAATTAATATTAGATACCCTCCACAAAACTGGCTTCATTTATACACTGACGGATCCTTGATCTCCAGAGAACAAGGTGCCGGTGCAGGTGTTACGTGCTGTCTCTTCTCACTTTATAGATCTCTTGGGTATGGAACAACAAGTTTTGATGGAGAAATCATTGCAATAAGTGAAAGTCTCAGGAATCTTCTATGCCAAATCAGTAAATTTAAAAATGCAGTTATATTGTCAGACTCCAAAGCTGCTATTCTATCAATAGTCTCTAAACACACACCTTCATCTCAAACAGAAGAAATAACTAAAATGCTTTCTCAATTAATATCACTCAATAAAAGAATTGTATTCCAATGGATACCATCCCACTGTGGAATCCTAGGAAACGAGAATGCGGATGCTTTAGCAAAGAAGGGCAGCACTGCTACTTACAGACCTGTTACTAAATCTACATATTACTCTGTGAAAAGATTTATTAAATCTACATACTTAGACTTCAACAAACAAAATTTGATAACACAATCCCATGGGAAAAAATGGAACTCTCTGCATCAAAATCCACAGTTAATTCCCGATTTACCACGAAAATCGTCTGTAGCTGCATTTAGATTGGCAACAGGCCATGATTGTTTGGCCAAACATCTGCATAGAATTGGAATATATCAGTCCCCTAACTGTCCATTGTGCAACTCAAACCAAGAAATGTATTCGGAACACCTCAAAATCTGTGCTTCAGTGGCTGGTCATGATAATATCTTTGAAAAATATTGGAGTGCAAGAGGTCAAATGACTTTATTGTCAAATGCCTGGCATTAGAAAACAACAACAACAACAACATTTCATGATTTGATTTTCTGCTAATAAAATTTGTAAAAGTTTATGCTGTCATTATTTGCCAATTTTTTAAGAAATTCCTAGTTTTTTTTACCATCCACTACAAGTAAAGTGATATCTTATACTTACAAAGTATATATGATGTACATTTATGAAATTTTAATCTTATTTGTGTGTAAAATTAAATATTGCTTCTCTTTTTGCCTGCTATAGGAAGTGTTTAAGAGTGATGTGCACACAGCAATGCCCCTTGATCAAGTACAAGGACTTTGTTGTGTTTTAAGTGTGAAGGATTATTTCCGCTCCAAACCTGAAGGCTTTGCTGACAAAGATGTGTATGTTTGTGAGTCAAGGTACTCTACAAAAGCACGTGCTTTCAAGAAAATTAAGGTAAGATTTTTTAAGTATTTCCAAATACTAACTGGTTCCTTCAAGAAGGGGAAGGAGAGATTTTTTATTTAATTAAATTTTGAGTTGTTGAATAATTTTAATCTTCTTCATCTACACTCGTATTCCTGTTTGTGGAGTCGAGTATGAGATAGCATCCTCCATCTGTCATGGTCCTCCCAGCTCTTCTCTTCCACTACTTCTTGTCACTGTTTCCCTCTTTTTTTCGACGTCCATCTTAATTTGATCTTCCCATCTTGTTCTATGTCTTCCAACAGGTTTTTTCTTCCCCCTTTTACTTAAGTTTCAGTGCCTTCTTTAGTAATATCTCTTCACCTATCCTCATAACATGTTCAAATCATCTAATTATGTTTTCCACACAGTTTTTATGTTTATGTAGTTATGTTCGGGCTGTCAGTTTTGCCACATTAGGGAGTTCGCATGAACTTTCGTTTTCAGTGAATATTCGAACCTAAAATTAGTGTATTATTTGTGTTGTGTGATGTGTTTTAATAATGAAAATCCATACAATTTTTATGTTTATTTAGTTATGTTCAGGCCGTTAGTGTTGCCGCATTAGGAAGTTCACACGAACTAATTTTCAGTGAATATTCGAATCTAGAATTAGTCTATTATTTGTGTTGTATGATTTATTTTAATAAGGAAAATCCATACAGTTTTTATATTTATTCAGTTACGAGCAAGTGATAGAGAAATAAGCTTTGCATGACTGCAGTTTCAACATTTGGCACCATGAAATACAAACTTTTTTTTTTTTTGTATATACCGATATTTATTCAATTACCCGGTCAAGAGGTCAAATGACTTTATTGTCAAATGCCTGGCATTAGAAAACAACAACAACATTCAATTACCTGGCAAAATCTCGTATCTGGAACTAGCTTGGTCCCTTTGGTGCCAGTTAAGAGGGATTCTACTGTATTGTATATTCATGACACATTCAATCAAAAGATCGCCCTTCATTTACGTAATTTTAATTTAATGTTACTTTATTTAATATTTCAGTAACAATATGGGCGCTTTTATAATGGAAGAAGAGGTGATTGGATGACATCAATAAAAGACAATTGATTGTAGAATAGACCATTATAATATCATACATGCCGTATTTCTTTCTAATTTTTATTGTTTTCAGTAATTTAACGTCCATCTCTCCAATTTTAATGTAGCTTATGTTCTTCTCCTAGTTATGGAGGTTAAATGTGCAAATTTTGGCAAATATCTGTCAAAGCCTGTAGTTTTGTATAGAGTACATACATAGCCACATTGACTTTTATATATAAGATTATTATTATTATTATTATTATTATTATTATTATTATTATTATTCATGTTGCTTTATTTGTGGCAAATATTGTACAAGAGCATAAAGTGAGGAAGTATCTGTGAACTTCGAGAGAGTGAGAATGAACTTTGAGATATGAGAATGCTTCGAGTTTTCACAACTCAATTTTGTCACAGTGATATTTCTGTATGTAAACATACATCTTTCATGTGTAAATTGCAGTTAGTCTTCTAACATGCCATTAATTATACAATCTAATAAATACATAAATCATAATATGTAAAATTAGTTAACAGAAAATATTTTGGCCTATTATATTAGATGAATTTCTAAAGCCATAGACTTATAAATTATTTGACATTTGCAGTCATGGCCATCCAATATGTCACAGCATCTGACACTCATTCCAAGAGAAGAAGTGCTAGAACCAAAGCGTATTATGTCAGTATTCCGAGAACGAGTAGAAAAACACAAGGAGGAGATAGCAGAACTGGAAGAAAGAGAGAAACTCGTAGAAAAGGAAAAGCCGGTAAGTACCTGAGACATACATCTTCTTTGAATATTACTCATTTTAATTATTTTCCGACAGTCTTCTTTGTTTTTCTATAATTAATTACAATAAGAAATGTTATTATATACACAGTCTCTGACATAAATCACTGTAATACAAAATCTTACGACAGTGTTATCACTACCCTCAATATTAATTTGCCTTCTTCTTACTTCCCTAATCAGGAGGTTTGGGAAGTAAGAAGAATACAAATTAATATTGTGGCACCCGTCTGGAGCGTTTTGGAAAATCCTGGTTACCTCGGGAGTATGCGTGCGCATCCAGCGAGAGGAAAGGCACGGGGAAACTGAACTCGAACTTTGGTAGGCGCTGTGGTGCAGCGCCGAGCAAGAGTAAAGAAGGAAAGAAGCTTCTGGAGCCCTACTGTTGTGGGTTCCAGAGCTTCACGATGCAGAACATTCTAGACGATCGTGGTAAATAAATAACACCGTGAGTTGCCGACAAAAGTCAGTCAATTGCGAGAGAGTGAGTTAGTTAGTCTTCAGTCAGCCTTCAAGTCTTGGAGCAAGGTGAACCTGAGTTTGATGTACAGTGAACTTGAGTGAGTCCGTAACTGTGGCAGTATCTAGGCGAGTGCAATGTACCCGGAGGTCTTGGGTTCTACGTGCAAGGAACCGCATCTGGAGGGCGGGGTTCGACGTGCAAAGAACCACATCTGAATGGCTTGGGTTCGAAGTGCAGGGAACCGCGTCTGGTAGGCGTGGGTTTGATGTGTAGTGAACTGTATCTGGAAGGCTTGGGTTCGAAGTGCAGTGAACTATCTGGAAGGGTTGGGTTCGACGTACAGTGAAATTGAGTGAGCTAGAAGAATTAGCCAAGGCAAACGAACTGTGAACTGAGAACTGATAGTTTTGTTCTGGACATAGTGCTTGTGAACATTAGTTGGAATTAGGTGTACATTGTTGTTCTTCTCAATAATACCCTTGTATTGTCATTGTCGCTGTGTGGAGTGCAATAACGACTACTGTGTTGCTGTGTTGAGTGGAATACCCATTGTTGTAGGATGAATCATTAAGAATAAAAGTCACATTGATGACAGGTGTGGTGGTTAAAAGTAGAAATAAAAGTTACAATATTGAGGGTAACGATAACACTATCGTAAGATTCTGTATATATTGTAGAACCCCTTTTTAAGGAATTTCTGAGAGATTACTTCTTTTTCTTCTTAAACGGGGGTTTATATAAAATGAGAAGGAAATGCTAAAAAACTAGTACTAATATGTGTGTTATATACCAAAGATTATAATAATTTAATTAAGCTTATAATTATTATTTACAATACATTTCATTATAATACTTTCTAACTCTTCTAATGGTTAGGTACAAATGTTTTTCTGTCTGGTTGAATCTAAACTACACTGAAACTTGGCATTGAAAATTTCTTCTTTCTTCTTCATTATCCCCAATAATTAATAGTTAATTTCTTCCATTATAACGATGCATAAACTAACAACAAAAACATGGAAACAGGATCTACACAACTCGCTAGAACAAAGCAACCACTCTGTGAAAGCAACACAAAACAAGACCATAAAGAAAAATTAAAAATAATGCCGCTGTGTGGCATTGCATTACTATCAATTGAGATGTGCTATTAAATATGCAGGTACTATTGGTTATTGGAAGTTGATATTTCGGGCTTCATTATCAGAAAATCCACTTGAAAAGTACCATACATACATACATACATACGTGTTCTGCCCATGGGCAGTCTTTCACTGCAAATCCAGCATTCTCCAATCTTTCCTATTTTCTGCTTTCCTCTTAGTCTCTGCATATGATCCACATATCTTAATGTCGTCTATCGTCTGATATCTTCTTCTGCCCTGAACTCTTCTCCCATTCACCATTCCTTCCAGTGCATCCTTCAGTAGGCAGTTTGTTCTCAGCCAGTGACCCAACCAATTCCTTTTCCTCTTTCTGTTCAGTTTGAGCATCATTATTTCTTCACCCACTCTTTCCATCACCGTTTCATTTCTTATTCTGTCTGTCCATTTCACATGCTCCATTCTTCTCCATATCCATATTTCAAATGTTTTTACTGTATTCATTTCTCTTCATTTTGTCGTAATGTTCATGTCCATGTTTGCAGTTTTTCTTGGGAAGGATAAATGCGGTAGCTTCCAGTTGCTTTCTGCACACCACTCTCTCTTTCGCATCTTAGTAGATCCTAGGAGGTGAGGAGAGTGGATTTGACTAATTGGGCCCTTCAGACTTCACCAAAATTCACCGCAAGGTTAAATATCAGTCCTATCAGAGTTTTTGACCCGATCAGAGACTGGGAAATCCCAATTAGCCTTTGCCCCCATACTTTTGCCTTTGTACCGTATTCTTTAAAAGTGGAAATTAATTACATTATTCTTCAAGTAATTTGGCTGGGACTTAAGAGATTATCCCTTAAAAACGGGAATGTTAAAATGGGATTTTATTGTGTATATATATTGTGGACAAAGATTATACTCGAACTTACGACTTATAAATAAAACAAAATATCTTAAATTGAAAAATAAAATCTTGGAACATTTACGTGTAACTTGCTGATACATGTGAGTTATATTTAAATTTGTTATTAAATATTAATATTATTGAGGAATCATGTATTTGTCCGTATGCATTTTATAATGTTCTTCTAATAAACTGTTTCATTTCTTTATTCTATTAATAAATTTAAACCATACACTTATACTTCATCATGGCATTTTAGTAATGCATGTGACTTACACACGAACGTTATTGCTTACCATAATTTCTTTAATTTTACAGAATGTGGAAGTGGTAAATGGTCAGACGGCAGATGGTTGTACATATTATGAACAATTTAATGCCCCGGCTGGTGTTGTCCGTACTGGTGATTGTGTGTATGTGCGCACAGATATAGGCCGTCAACTTATTGCTCAAGTGGATACTATATGGACCAATAAACAGTAAGTAATAATAGATTGTTGTAAACAAACTTAGTGTAATTTTGTCGGGTTTTGAGCTGTTACACATGTGTTTATGACAGTTGAGGGATCAGAAGAATAAACAGTATAGGATATGATTCAACTGTGAGAGCTGTAGAACATTTATGTAGCCAACAATATATCGTAAGTACGTGCTTTATTTGTCCTCTGCCCATCACACAGTCTCACCAGCGAATAGGGATTATAAAGAATGGACACTTCGCGTCGGTACCTTTGATGTAGCTGGACCAATTTCAATGACCTTCAAGCGAGCTAGAGCGTCAGATTCTGCTTTCTCCCTAGAGTTGGCGCTGACATCACACCAGCTAGCAGTCGACACAGCGGAAATATAACACATACAATTAATACATCTAGGTACATTATGTACTCAAATAAAATAAATTGGATCCATAAAATAATAAATCCTTCATTAACTGTAATGTGTAGACTCTAGAGTTCCTTTATAATGAGAGTTCAGACGTTGACCCCAACAACAATTAAAATATGTAATGATTTGATAGCGCTGAAAATGGAAAAACAAAACTCTTACGAGAAGTAAAACCATATATCTATATTATATTATATACAAATATTAAACGAATTCGATACTTAATTTTATAATGTATTATATTATTTTATAATATAATTTATGATATCTGAAATATAAAATATTATTATTACAACTAGTTTGTCACTGAGAAATAAGGAAAAGCTGTTAACTTGAATTTATTTGAAGCAAAGCGTTACTGGATTATGCGATAAGGTAGGCGATGTTTGGATCCTGTGTCTTAATTCTATTCTCAATTATTATCTTAGCGTATGCTCGATTACACTACCTCTAGCGCTTGAAAGTGGAACTAGCCGCTGGCGCACAGAGAAACAAAACACAGGAAAATTCGCTCAGTGTCCATTCTTTATAATCCCTATTTGCTGGTCTCACTGTCAAAATTTAATAATAATTGATAATAACTGATGCAATGATTCTCAGCTTTTTTAACAGTAACAATCTTACATAAAATTTAGGTACTCTGTTCGAAATTACAAATAGGTCAGTACTAAGATTTTTAGAAATATGTTGTTTAATGCCTGGCATCTGGCAATGAAGCCATTAGGACTCTTGCTTTCAAGTACTTTTGAATTAGGTCTTTCTCTCCAGACAGTGTGCTGCAGCTTTTTAGAAATATTACATCTTCCATTACCTACAATTTTTGGAACTATTGTTATATTAAAAATATAATTACCATTATATTATCATTTTAATATTCAAGTATTAAGGTACGGTCATATGTCGCTACTTTTGCTGCGCAACTTTTGTACTGCAGCTGCAAAAGTTAAGTGTCGTGTTCACACATAAGCCAAAAGTAGCATCCTTCATGCTACTTTTCATGCTGCACAACCTGAGTGCAGCAAAAGTTGCAATTGGAGATTGCGAGTCTGTTCACACACAAGGCGCTACTTTTGCAGCTGCAGCCTTGCTGCACATTTCCAGCTCCGTATTGACTTCTCAGTATACATTTTATGGTTATGTTCGCATTATTATTAAACTCGTGCAATAAAGGTAAAGGTAAAGGTATCCCTGTCACATGCCATGAAGACACTTGGGGGGGGGGGGGGGGGGCATGGAGGTAGAGCCCCATGCTTTCCATGACCTCGGCACTAGAATGAGGTGGTGTGGTTGGCACCACGCTCTGATCGCTTTTTACCCCCGGGAAAGACCCGGTACTCAATTTTATAGGAGGCTGAGTGAACCTGGGGGGCGTTCTGAAAGTTTGGCAACGAGAATAATCCCGTCACCACTCGGGATCGAACCCCGGACCTTCCAGTTCATAGCCAGCTGCTCTACCAACTGAGCTGCCCGGCCGCCATTAAACTCACGCAATAGCTTACTTATCTAATATTTGCTTTTCTGTCCTAACTAGTATTCAGAAATTAACATTATTTTTAGTATAAAGCTATTAAAACGCCCATATACTTAAATGGTAACCAATAGGATATTCACGGAATCAGTGTTGGCAACCCTCCTGTTTGAAACTACACTACGGAATATTAAAAAAATGAATTATATCGTCAGCAAATATACTCAGACTGTGTTGTACATTTAGTAATTGTTACAAATAATTTATTTTTATCACATCTAACATTAAAATATATCCAAACAATAAAAGTATCATTGGCACATTTGGGTGGCAACACTGGTCGCAACTGCAACAAAAGTTTCAACAAAACCGATATCAAAAATGCTGCGGCTGCAACTCTGAGAATCCTGTCCACACGTCGCTACTTCTAAGCTGTACACAGCATGAAAAAGTAGTGGGCAGCAGGTTCGGCAGCCACTACTTTTCAGGTTGCACCATTGTTCACACGTCACAGTACGAGAGTTGCGCTTTTTTTTTGTACTGCAGCGCTGTAAAAGTAGCGACGTGTGACCGTACCTTTAGTTGGAATATAAAGACACAAATTCACTGGTTGGCATCAATTTTCTCCCTGCTGAAATTTTTGGTAATCTTTATAAATTCAGCAATGCTTACTATGGATATGATGATACAATTCTCATATCACCCACACTTTTTGAGAGAGAGAATGTTTTATCTTTATATTTAAAATATGTTTAAATCGATATATAGAAAGTGAGTATATAGATTCTGAAGAACAAAATCGCTTTAGGACTGGGAGATCATGGATTGATGGCATATTCACGTTGAAATGGCTGATGGATAAAAGAATAGAGCAAGGTAGAGATGTTCATTTTACTTTTACAGACTTGCAGAAAGCATATGATACTGTACCCTTAGGAAACTTTGAGTAGCTGTGGAAAAAATGAACATAAAGAAAACCTATATAAGAGCTGCCAAGAAATAATATTATGGATGTAACAGTGTTGTTGAGTCAGAAAGTCAAATGTCAGAAGAATTTGAAGTTACAAAAGGGTTACATCAAGGTCGCTCACTCGCTCCAACTCTTTTCAAGATTTATCTCAAAGCAGTATTGAAACAGTGGAAGAGGAAATGTAGACAGATGAGTATACCAGTAGGAGAAGATATTATGTTGTATAGCTTACATTTTGCTGACGATCAAGTGCTGATAGCGGCAGATGGTGATGATTCCATTTACATGTTCTGTAAATTGGATGAGGAATATAAGAAAGGGGGGATTATCAATTAATCTCAGGAAAACCGAATACATGATTGTGGGCAGTATTAGGGAGGATAATTTAGACACTGGTGATGGACAAATAAGAAACTCTGAATCGTTTAAATATTTAGGAGTTACCCTCAATAATCAGGCCAAAAGTGACGAGGATATAAATAATAAAATTGGTCTAGAAAACCAGGCGATAAGACAATTAAACTCACTTCTATGGAATGACAAGATAACAAGGAAAACTAAGATAAGTCTATATAAAATAATAATTGAAAATGTATGTATCTATGAATCTGAAAGTTGGGAAATTAAAGATTGAATGAAGAAGAAATTATTGGTCCTTGAAATGGACTTTTGGCGTCGTAGCTGCCAAATTTCGAAGCTGGGCCATATTAGGAACCAGGATATCCGTAATAAAATGCAGGTATCAGGAGATATTTTGCAGACAATGGAAGCAAAGTTTATCATGGTATGGACATCTTTAAAGAACATCTGCTGATCGATGGCCTAGCAAGGTCTTTAATTGGATTCCACCTGAAAAGAAGAGATGCAGAAGACCATTGAAACAATGAAACAAGGAGGTTCAGGATGATATGGTCACTAGGGGTTTACAAATAGATGACTGGCATAACTGGAGTACCTGGAAGTTGAGAAGTGGGAGATGGCGACAGTCATAAAATTACTCACACTACTACTACTGCAACTGCTACCGCTCCCATCGCCACCACCGCTTAAATCGATATAATATATACATTTTTACTTGAGTTAAATTTAAAGTTAAATGTTTAGATGAATGTACTTTACACTTCTTATCATGTAATATCATTAGAATATTATATTTATTTTTTTCCTTTCATTAGTAAAGTTATTTTGGTATTGAAATAATATTTTAAAATATGGGTGCAAACGAGAATTGTTGCAAGAGACTGCTTTGCCTGACAGGACTGCAGTGAAGTATAAATTAATTTGAAAGCCTTTTTCTTTTTACCACGAAGTGATTCCTAAAGATTATCTCAGGAGATCTGACTTTAAGACCACAAAGAAAGTCTCTATCACAATGACAGTATTAAGAAGAGCATACCATCTTCATTTGAAGTGTAAGGTTGGTGATCATAATAAAGTGTGGTTTCCAAAAGATTATTGCAGTTCATGTTCGAGAACACTAACTGACTAGTTCAGAGTAGAGATGGGTAAAAATAACTGGAACAGTTTTTTGAAACAGTTTCGTGAAATAACCTGTTCCAAAAAGTGTTACACCCTATTCCAGTGATCACTTCAACTTCCCACACGTTTCCAAGAGATAAACAGTTTCTCTTCTTCACTGTCTGCAAAGGCCACGTTTAGCACAATCATCGAAAGTAGATATAATATAGATTTTCCACATGGCCTTCATGCAACAGTATGTAGGACCATGCAATTTACTTGTACGAATCAAATTCCCTAATAAATCTGATAATAATTATTATCTGCCCATTGATGGAGAATATGTTTATAGTGCCCTGACATAATGTTAATTAATACTATACCGCAAAAAATACTATTGGATAATGTCTTATCGTTATTAAAGTCTCCTAGAGTTATATGCATTATTTTAACGAAACTCAGTTTATTTTTAATTGTAGTTATTTACTGTACTCTTTAACAGTAACTTTCGTCGTCATAATTCACTGAACAGCTGATCTAAGACGATTCAAGGGCTTTGAAACATGTTCCTGAAACAGATAAGTAGTTGGAACAGTTGACACTTATGTTTTAAACATATTCTTATGAAACTTTCTTTGAAACTGTTATTTTGGAACAGTTTCGTTCATGAAACAGTTACAGTCGAAACTGTTTCTTAAAGAGAACAATTTATCCCATCTCTAGTTCAAAGTACACATGAAGCTATGCCTTTTGCTGTCCCATGGTATGGCGGGAACCTTGCAGTCATGTGACTGACTGCTGCTTTTGTTTAACGAAAATCAATGGTTTCTCTGCAAAATCAAAACAAAATAATTTATCTGGACCTATCTCCTGTGCGGAGACCTGTCCCTCATGATGAATCAATGTCTGCCAGAA
The DNA here is from genome assembly GCF_040183065.1 of Periplaneta americana. Lineage (NCBI taxonomy): Eukaryota > Metazoa > Arthropoda > Insecta > Blattodea > Blattidae > Periplaneta > Periplaneta americana. The sequence goes on along the minus strand of NC_091120.1, from coordinate 95,600,932 downwards.
CTGTCACAAGAATATGATATGAAATCTGAACCAGAATCTCGAGAAATTTCACCTGAAACTGGACCAAGTTCATCTCCAAGAGATATGAAGATTTTTCAGTACCTGGTATGAAACAGTCATATTTAAGAACCCAGTCTGAGTTAAATTACTTAAGCTTAATTCGAGACTTGGATTTTCCCAAACCAAAGGCACTGTTGCTTGGATCGAGATTCCAACAGTGGAATCTACTGGAAAAAGATGTGAAAGTCTCATTAAATAGAAAGAGACAATCTGGCATTATTAACTGTTTTTCAGTGGATGGGGATTTAGTTCATTACAATGATATCCATAGCCTGATTGAGAAAATTCATATTGACTATACTCCTGAAGAGTGAAGGCCTTTCATTGACTCATTGAAAGTTAGTCTCAAGGCAGTTTTACTTCATACAGATTCTTAAGTGTCCCTTACTTATGCAGCACAGATGAAAGAAACATATCAAAAGAATGAAAGATTGCTTAATAAAATAAAATTTGAAGAACTCCAGTGGAATTCATATGCTAATCTGAAAGTAGTAGCAGTGTTTACTGGATGCAAGGAGGTTACACAAAATATTATTGTCTCTTCTTTTTTCATTTGATAGCAGTGCAAAGGATTCACACAATCATGTAAAAGAATGGCCACTCCAAGCTGAAATAGTTCCAGGAGAGAAGAATGTGGTACATCACATTTAATCATTTACACAAAAGTCTTCTTACCTCCATTGCATATAAAATTAGACTTAATAAAACTATTTGTGAAAGAAATGAGTAAAGATAGTGATTTGCCTATCTCAAGCAAAAAATCCCCATGCATCAACGAAGCCATGATAAAAGAAAACATATTTGCTGGTCCTCATATAAATCAACATTTTCGGGATCCTGAGTTCAGACACAAACTGAACACATTAAAGAAAAGAGCTTGGGATGCCTTTGAAAACATTTGCAGAAAGTTCCTTGAAATAAAATCACAAAACTGCAGAGATCATAGAGGAGTTAGTTTCTTCATATCATGCCATGGGATGCAATATGTCTTTGAAGCTTCATTTCTTGCAGTCATTTGGATTTCTTTCCTTATAATATGGAAGCTGTCTCTGACGAATATGGAGAAAGATTCCATCAAGATATTTCACGAATGGAGGAGAGATACAGTGGCAAAAGGAATAAAATTTTCTTGGCTGATTTCTGCTGGACACAGGTGCGACACACCTCATTTGAGCAATACAAGAGGAAGAGAACGACAAAGTAGGCTTTACAGCATGTTTTTCAATTTTTAAGTTTCATATGAGATCATATTTTCATATTTCATAAGTACCATATTCACTTTGAAAATATAGTTTGCCTATTTATGCACCGAACACCCAAATTACTTTAAACTCTTCTCTCCAAAAATTGGTGGATGTAATGGAAAAATTTTTCTAACAGATTCGAACTCAGCACACCTAAACCTATAAAGATCACCACTCATTTTGCAAGGGAGGAAAAAAAATCCCCCCCCCCCCCCGAAGTGTTATTTTTAATATAATGCAATTCTTCTCATAATATATTCCCACACTGTGTAGGGGTATGTGCTTCTTCCGTGGACCATGGCTTGTGACTCCTCCTGAGATTCCTCATGCACCAACAAGACTTTTCTATAAGCAAGAAGTGTTTCTGAGCACGCTTGAGGATGCGAACACTCTTGACAGCATTGTTGGCAAATGTGCTGTGCTTGAGCATGGTGAATACATCTCTTGTAAGTGTTGTGTTCATTTTTATATTGAGAAGAGTTTTCTCCTCTTCCTTACTTTATGAATACGTAAAAATGTATTTAATAAAATTACTGTTCTTTGTGGTGTAATTCCCAAAAATGATAAATGAAAGGAAGTGCAACTGAAGTTTCTGGATTTAAAATTAAATAAAGACATTCATATTAATCAGTATGGAGGTATTAAAGTGACACGCTTCGTAAGAAGCATGTGTATACATATATTTATTTCTCTTTATTTTTGTTAATATAGTTGCATGCCTTATTTACATATTTTTTTACAAAGAAATTCTGTGATGTTGAAATGTAGGCTAGTAGAAATTAATTTTGAGACTTTTAAAAATTATATAAAGTCTGTTACAGGACATAGTATTTTATAGGTAATTAAGTTTATTATGGATTAGTTACATAATAATTCTCTCTTAAATATACATTACAGGTCGACCAACAGAAATCCCTGAACAAGATGTGTTTGTTTGTGAGTCAGTATATGATGAAGCAAGGCGTCAAGTAAAGAAACTTCCTCGAGAAGGCCTAAAAAAATACAGCCATAGTAATGTAGTTACTGAAGATGAGATCTACTTCTTCCGTAGATTAATTAACCCACCTAAGGTTTGTGTTTTCTCAATAAGTATAAAGTTAATTTTCCCTTCCAAACTTACAAAGACAGATACAAATGTTAAAAACAAAATTAAGAACTAGGACAACGAAAAATAAATATTTATAACAGAAAACTGCCTGTGTTTTGGTTATTTTGATTCTGGGACTTCATTGCTTAATACTTTATTTTTTCTGCAGATTTATTATAAACTAAATTTTAAGAATAGTCCTAGAGCTGTTCTATTCTTTCTTCAGGTGTTTAAATATCTATTATGTACTGTAGACATGTAGACTGAAAGAATATCATATTTTGACAGTATCAGTGATAAACTTCTTTCATATGCATGCTCTATATTACAGTAGAATCTTTTTAGTACGATTTTCTAGGGACAAAAATATTTGAACGTCGTATACAGGAAAATGTACTACTGAAAAACTTTTTTTTTTCTCATCTGTGTAAAAAACATAATTTGAGCTGTACTTTTCTATAATGGATAGAAGTGTCGTATTATTTCACGATTCATCAGTGTCAGTATTCACACTTGCAACTTCACCTCGGAAACATCTATACATTAGACTGTGATGGTTCTTGAACCTTTCAGTTCAACTGTTTGAAGCTTATTTTTTTTCCTTGAAATTATTCGATTCTAGTATTGTACACAAGAAAGGGGGCATCAGTTCGAAGCTCTTCTATAATGCACAAGTTGTGAACCATCATTGTTATTTTACAATGCAACTCAGTCATCAGAGAATCAAGCCACTGGCCCTTGCATAAGATTGCCTATCAATCACAACACTGAAACAAGTAGTGCAGTACCAGTGCGAGATAGGATACACATTACTCAGTGAAAAATGTTTGTTTTAGTATTCTCTATCTACCATATTCTTCTGTAACACCACCCTGTATATATTATATTGTGTTATATATATTTATCTAGGGGTACAGTCAATTCTGAATATGATTATTTTTTCCCCCTCTTATTTCGTTCATAATAACTCAGGAGAATGTTTGAGGTTTATTTTGATTTGCTTAATTACAGATTGGAAGTGATTCAGCTCAGCAACAGCCTGTTGACAGTACAAAGTCATCCGTTCACTATGATATGGTAAGTTAATACATGTGGTACATATCAGGATGTAGGTTAATAATTTGTATAACTAGAAGCAATTACTTCTATCCCCTAACCATGCATAAAAAATAAATAAATAAACGAAAAAATAAATAAATAAATAAAATGGCCTTACCATAACAGCACACTGGAATAATGAATAGACTGTTGGGGCTTCTACGTTTTGGTGGTAAGGCCTCTACAGCCCATGTTATATTCCAGGCCCCATCACCACTGTTGCCCAGGATGAAGCCTGACTTGCTGCAAATGGACGACTCGCTGGATGGAGGTCCACCCTCCGTTGGTTCAGGGGATACTGCTGCACCTGTTGCTGTTACTCCTTCTGCCTGTGTTATATTCCAGGCCCCATCTCCATTGTTGCCCAAGATGGAGCCAGATATGCTGCAGTTGGAGGACTCTCTGGATGGAGGACCACCCTCTGTTGGTTCAGGGGACATTGCTCAACCCACTGCTGTTACTACACCTTCCTCTTCTAAAAAGGTTTGTATTGGGAGATGTTAAAATTTCCTCATCCAAATATAATATACTTATGTCAAAGCATGATGGAGCATGCTTACTTTGTATTAAGTAGGTTCGAGATTAGTTTTCCTCAGACCAGTGTCAGGATTGCACTTTAAAATATAGTGCGTTCATAGCTCGGCTGGACCGTTCTATGGCGGCCTTGGACTGGGTGAAGATTGGTGCGCCTGCCTACATGTAAACGACCAGCAAGTCGTACAGAACACTAACTACTCTACTAACATTAGGCTTACCTGCATCACAATAGATGTTGAAAGTGATGACCTTCAACTCGAACACATTCCCTCCATCTCCAAAAACAATTCTGGTTCACTCACAAAAGTTCATGTTGACTGATTGCCTGTATTTCTCTCGTAATGTCCTTCAATTCTTGTAATGTGTGTGGATTTGATGCATACACTTTATTCTTTAATGTTCCCCGTAAATAAAAATTGCATGGAGATAGATCAGAGGAATGAGGTGGCCACAATTCTCGACTAATTATTCTGTCACCAAACACACTTCGCAATTCTTGCATAGAATTTGCAGCGGTGTGTGCTGTAGCTGAATCCTGCTGAAACCAGCCATTCAATCGTTCATTTCTTGTTAGTTGCGGAAAAAAATTATCTAAATTTGAAGTTATATAAATGTGTGAATCAACTGTTGTGTCGAAAAATATGGGACCTATAATTCTACTTGCACTCACTGCACACCAAACCCCAACCTTTGCAGCGTAGTGAGGAACTTCATGAATAATATGGGGATTTTCGGTAGCCCAGTATCTATTGTTCTGAGTAGAAACGTGACCGTGAAGATGAAACCAAGCTTCATCGGTGAAGAACATTAAAAGTGGGTCCATGTCGCCATTATGAACGGACTGCACAAACCAATTGCAATAATTAACCCTACTTACAGGATCTTGTGGTTGTAAAGCATGAACTACAGTTACTCTGTACGGCTTAAGTTTCAGAAGTTTCGTTGCCGCAAAAGCTGATGTCTTGGAAATGTTAACCTCTTGTGCTAAACGTCACAGTGATTTCTGGGGTGAGTGCTCTAACCAGGCCCCTACTTCATCAAGCTTCTCTTCTGTCAGTACATGGCATTGTTGAACACGTTTCTTGTTCAAAAAAGATCCTGTACGTCTGACTTTACTGACAAGGTCATGAATAGTTGACCTGCTAGGAATTCGAACACCTGCAAACCGATGTTCAAATTCTCTTCGACACTTTCTTGCAGAAGAGTATTTCACATACGCATCATAGAGAAAAATACGTTGTTCTTAAAGTGTACTCAGCCATTATTAATAGACACTTTATCACCACAAGACAACACAATTTTACTCACAACACGCGCACAGACGTCTTTCCCTCACGACAGATCCAACTCGACTACTGGTGCATCAGCGGTAGCTACAGCGTTAATCTGGCAGCAGGCGCACCAATCTTCACCCAGTCCAAGGCCGCCACGGAATGGTCTGGCCGAACTACGAATGCACTGTAGGTCACCACTGACAGTAACTAGCCTAAGCAAATTGAAACGTAATTAAATAAATCGTTCAAGTGAGAAATTATAAACATTTCTGAAGCAAAGTGAAGTTAATCAGAAATAAGTCATGGCTGTAGCATTTCAACGTGTATTGTCATGGTTAGATATTTCTTTTGGAAAAATAATCCTCTTTGAGTTTGGTTTTCAGTTTTTTTTTTTTTTTTTTAATTTTCTACTAAGCTTACTACCAGCTTTTATTTCATCTTCTCCTTTCCCTCAAAAAGAAAAAAGGAATTATATTGCACACACATATACGAGCATGAATATACATAGACAGACAATTATTTCAATATTTCTCTACAGATACACAATATTGTGACTTGTTTTTTCTTTGCCACTTTTTGCACGTCTTAAATAACATTTTTGATTAAAGCATTACTTGTCATTAATACATTCATAATAAGTTGCTTATTCGTTGAGAAGAGATCATGTAACGAAAGTGTGAAATAGTAAGTGTAATGGTATAACTCAGTATTTGTTCACTCTTCTGTTATGGGAAAGAACATTGTTTCCAGAGTCACTGCTGTTTGTTGTACAATTAAGGTACATGTTGTTTCCTTATAGAAAAATGCCCGAAATTTTTTCTAGTTTAATATAGCCTACTCTTTTAAGCATCTTATTTAGGACTATTGATTGTAGTTCAACATACATTTTGGTGTGTGTGTGTGTGTGTGTGCGTGTGCGTGCTGAAATAGAAGTAGGTAATTTGGTCCAACTTTTCCTCCTGGAACAGGGTATTTTTCTTAGTTCTGTACCATCATAACTGTTCCTTGCACTTTGACAATAATATACAGGAATAATTAAAGTTTTTCTTGTAAATTTGGAGAAAGGGTAGTGTTAAAATTTTAGAAGTATTCTTTTATACATTTAAAAAAAAATGAACGCATATATTATACAAATTGCAGCAGAGGAATCGGACGATTTTCAGGTGGAAATAACTCAGTAATTATGTCTATTAGAACAAATCTATTACTGCCAAAAAAGCTGGCAAAGTATGCCATTTTGTTGACATACATTTAGATTGTCTTGAAAATGTCCTTCAAATGGTGTCTGTCTCCCTCTAAGCACTCTTCAAGTCTCTCCCTGAAGTTGCATGTCGCTCTTTTCAACATTTTGCCATCAATGTTGACGATTTCCTGGGCAATGGCATTCTTCAGGTCATCAGTTGTTTGGGGCCTGTTTACGTACACTTTGAAGTTCAGGTAATCCCAAAGAAAGTAGTCGCAGACGGTAAGATCAGGCGAGCAGGGAGGCCAGGGAATGTCACCACGGCGAGAAATGATATGCCCTGGAAACATGCGGTGTAGAACTGTCATTGAATTTTCTGCCGTATGAGTTGTGGCACCATCTTGCTGAAACCATACAATTTATCTATCAATCCCACGCAGACGCCTACGCAGCTCTGGTTGAAGAAATGTCCTCAGCATTTCAACGTAACATTCACTTTTCGCTGTCACAGTGGTCCCGTTCTCCTAAAAAAATACGGGCCTATGACGCAGTACCTAGACACAACACACCAAACTGCAACATTTGCACAGTGAAGCTGACGCTTGTGTAGTTTGTTAGGATTTTTGGGGGCCCAGTATCTAAAGTTCTGCTTATTAACATAGCCATTTAAGTGGAAATATGCCTCGTCACTCATGAATATAACAACTTCGTCAGCCAAAATTTTCACCATTCTCTCTCTTGTTGGACATAGTCTCCCTCATCAATTGCTGAACAGTCATAAGTTTATATGGATGAACTTAAGATCTGAATGCAATATTCGGCGCACAGAACGGTCTGAAAGTCGCAGTGCTATAGCCTGCCGTCTAGCTGATAGATGTGGACTCCTCGTAACAGCCACTCTTACTCGCTCAATGTTATCTGGCATTCGTACACTTCGAACGTGTCCTGGTGGTTTCTTCTTGCAAGTTGATGCTGATAATCGAAAGTTTTGTACCCATCTCAATATGGTATTGCAAGCAGGAATGGCTCCATGGCAGCCAACATTAAATTGGAGACGAAAGGCACGCTGAGTTTTCACAACTGAATCACCAGTCTTGAAAAATGTCTCGATAACGAAAGCACGATGCTCTGAGCTCCATTCTTCCATGATTACACAAAATGGCATAAAAAATGCTAACAAACGGCAGTTGATCGATATTCATAACCCTTCATGTTGCTCAGTAAACAGCATTCTAAAACCATCCGATTCCTTTGCTGTTACAGTACATGCAATGAGGAGCATTGTGTCAAAACGTGTTTTCTCCATTCTTAAAAAAATCTGAACATGTAAGATTTTTTTTTTACATTCTTTGAATGCAGAATTGAGCAGAATTCAATTAATTTCCCATCTTAATATGAAGTTAAAAAAGAAGTGTTGATTCAAAACGTGATTATTCTGCAGAGCAGACCTGATCTTTTTCGCTTTATGAAAAAAAAAAAATGCTAAGATAGAAACGAATATAAATGGGAACTTAAAATTGAACATAAAATACACTTGAATTTCATTATATCAGTATGTCATGTTTACTTGTCAGAAACAACTTATTTGGGATAAATGATATCATACAAGTAAATTTAGTTCACAGTAAAATGTAAATATAGATTACAGGAAAGTATCACACTGTAATGAATATTTAACAATAACAAATTAGTTCAACTTTTAATGTAAGTGAAATGCTTGGAACTTATTAGTGTGCTGGAAGATTTATGTATAGTTTTCTGCAAGTATATTATGATAAAAGTTTTATAATTTGTTGCACTTTCTTCTAGGCTTAAATAATCATAATAAAAATGGACTTAATACTTTATTCATCATTTTTGCAGAAATCATCTGGCAAGAAACTCGTAACAGGCTATATTCTCTACTCAAGTGATGTACGCCGATCAGTTGCAGCCAATCATCCAGAATCAAGCTTTGGAGAGATTAGCCGTATTGTTGGAAATGAGGTATTAATTTACAGTATAACTTTCATTTATAGTAACTTTGTACATAAAAATGGTTGTGAAACGTGGAGGTAGAGATCTCTAGAAGTCTCCAAGTTTTTATAAATCGCTGTCTTAGAAGGATTCTAAATATTTGGTGGCCAAACACAATTTCAAACAAAGAGTTATGGGAAAGAACACAAGAAGAGCAAATCAGTATACAGATGAAACGAAGGAAATGGGGGTGGATTTGCCATACTCTTCAGAAAGAAAATTCTATTGAGAAAGAAGCTTTAAAATGGAACCCCCAAGGCAGTAGAAAGAGAGGAAGACCAAAGGTTACCTGTAGGAGAACAGTGGAAGAGGAAATACGGAAGGCAGGGACATCATGGTCCGAAATTGCCAATATCGCTCAGAATAGAAGACGGTGTTGGAAGTTTGTTGAGGCCCTTGGCTCCAGTGGGAGATACAGAAAATTATGATGATGATGATGATATAAAAATATCTAGAATGGTTTGTCGTCATTTTGCATTTGGCAGATAGCACAAATTAACATTTATTTTAAGTACATTATGTATGAAGTACCCCACACAGGTTACTATAAGAAATGTGTGCTAATATGTGTTAATATCTGTAGTTCTTGTATTTTATTTCATATTTATTTTCCAACTTGTAATTTTGATAGTTTTGTAGTGTATTTTGAAATGGTAAAAAGTTCAGAAATTATATAATTATGTGACTAACTAAAATCCGTCATTGATTAAAAACTCCTTGGGAGCAAATATAGATATAGAGACTACAACTGTGTTTCTTGCTTGTGCTTTAAATGCTATGGTTCTTACGCATTCAGATCAAATTGATTTCTTTGTTGTATTTTGATCATATGATTTGATTCTTCATTTTTCATTTCTTTGAATAAGAATTTAAAATTCAGTAAAGATATAATTTTATAGCGACAATAAGCTTCTTACCTAAAACTGTGTGATTAACTCTTTTGACTTTGATTTTCTTCTTGCCTTCCCTCTCCATCTTTCAGTGATATACATGATGAGTACAGACAAGTTATACCACCTGAAAATACTGTGTCATTCCATCTTTAACTAATTTTTATTTTGTCTTGAAAACTATATTGTGCCCATTTGATAACCTTACTGTTAAGTACAGTTTGCAGCTGTGTTATAAGTTCCTTTTGTGCACCTCGTGCTGTGTGTGGTAGCTAAGATCAAGCCCTGAGATGACAGTAAGATAATACTGGACAGCCACAAAGCCATTGGCCTCATCTAGTCCCTATGGAAAAAAGTTGTCAATACATGCGAGAATATCTTTTGTGATGATCATTAAATGGAATGAATATTTCTTGGTTTACTTTGCAGCCGTGAATGTTTATTTATAATTCTTATTTACTTACTAACTCTGCCCAACAACTCAACAAGTACAAAGAATAGTTTGCAGAGAAGTTTCTAGTCGTCCTACAATGCATGATCTTGTTGGAAAGCATAGATAGACTGAAAGACAAAAGCATATGAGCAAGGGTCATATTTTTACTCGGGAAACCTTATGTAGTAAAACTTCACTGCAAATCTAGTTTTTCAGGTAAAGCTCCCTGTAAAGCAGATTCGAATAATTTCAATGGATGACCCAAGTTTCACAGCCATATAACAGTGTAGGTATTGCTGAAGTGTTGTATACTTTCAAACTTGTATTTTTTTTATCGTGAGAGGTTTCTAGGAATTATTCCAGTAATTTTGGTGTTAATGTTTATTTAATTTTCATAAGAAATTGAGCACCCCAAGGAATTGAAATTATTTATTTGTTCTATTACGTTGTTGTTTATTACTATTTTGCTTCTAACTAGATCTCCTTCTTTGAAAGCCATGGTTTTTGTTTTGCTGTTACAGATATTCAAATCATAATTAATAGCAATTCGTGAACAGATTTTTTATAAATTCTATTCTGAGTCTGGTACTATAACTTGAGCATCTGCAAAGAGAATTGTCTGAATTTCTTTGTTTCTTGTGGTCTTTATTCCTTTTATATCGTTTTCCTGCTTTCATTTTGATATGATTTCATTAACATATGTTAAATGAGGTAAGAGACAAATGACATCCCTGTCTAACTCCTCTGTTGATTGATAACGCTGGTGAAAAATGTGTATCTAATTTGACTTTTATTTTATTGTTCTATATTCTTATTGCTGTAAATATTGGTTCGGGTATGTTCCCCCCCCCCCCTTAAGATGTCAAATAACAGCTGTCTTCTAACTTCATCGAATGCCTTTTCATAGCCCAGTAAAAGCAAATGTGTTTCTAAATTGAACTCTCTTCTTTTCTCTAACAATAATTTTAGAGTGAAAGCTGCATCTATACAAGAATGTGCTTTCCTGAAACCACATTGTTCTTCTTCCAAGAAATGTTCTACAAATGATTTCGCATTTAATATTCCGACATAAATCTTATAACAAGATGTAATAGACTTATTCCCCTGTAATTCTTAGGGTCTTTCTTGTCTCCTTTTTTGAATATTAGTATGACATTGCATTTTGCCATTCTTCTGGTATAGTTTCTTGTATATAAATTTGGTTGGGAAATTTAAGCAATCTTGTTTTGAATGTTTTTGATGAATAGTTATATAACTCAGAAGGTATATTATCTTCACCTGGTGCCTTTCCAATTCTCAATTCTCTTAAAGCATCTTCTAATTAATTCTTTGTTATCTTATAATTTTCATACCTTTCTGATGTAAAATTCTGTTCAAAATTTTGGTTGCTCCACAGGTTATTGAAATAATAATTGAAAAGTTTCTCAACATCTAATTTGCATTTTAAACTTCCATTTTCTCTGACATTTTGATTTAGATGTTTTTTAAAATTCTGTGTTTGATCTTGATATATATTCAATGTGTGAAACAAATTACTACGTGATTTTCACCTCATTAAAGCAGCTAGTCTTTTGTAATTTACATTATCTTCTATTGATTTTGTATGTAGCCATTTTTGATAAGCTTCTTTCTTCTCTATGATCATTTTCATTATTTTTCGTCCCAAATTCTTAGGTATTTCCGTCTATAATTAGGCCGCAGTCTTCCCAAGGTCTCTTCTGCTGCATTCTTTAAAATATGTTTTAAATTTCTCCATTCTTCAGTTTTAGTACTTTCCTCAGGTTTTGTAAATATTCATTCAATTCCTTTTGCATATAACCATCTTGTACTGTCATTGTTAAGTTCTCCTGTTTTGTTCTGTTGGTTTCTATTATATGAGTTTATCCATCTAGATGGGAATGATAATCTTGTACTTAGCAGATAATGGTCAGTGTCGAACTCAGCTCCTCTGTATATACACGAACATCCTTGATTATATTAATAATTTTTTTCATTTGTGATAATGTAGTCTATTATGGATTTGGTATCTCTTCCATGCCATGTGAATTTGTGGATGTCTTTATGCTTAAAAAAAGCTGTCCATTAATCTGAATTCATTGAATACACAAAAATCAATTAGCAGTTTATAATTTTTATTTACTGTGAGTTCTCCATTTGTTCCTACTGTCGTACCTGCTCTCTAATTCCCGATTCTTGCATTAAGATCTCCCATTAATAAAATGTCATTTTTGTTGATCTTATCTATTATTTCTTGTACTTCTTGATAGGATATCTCTAATTCTTCCCTTCCTCTGGAACATAAAGAGCTAGGACAGTTGTGTATCCTCTTTTATTCTTTAATCTTACTTCTAATATTCTATAATTCCAAAATGTGTAATAGTCAACTGTCTTGCTTATTGATTTTTGTATCCATACCATAACTCCGGACTGAGCTCTTACATTTTGTTTACCCCATTGTATATTAAGCAATAATTTTTTTTCATCTTTACTGCCCTGTAACTTTTTCTTTATTCCTGTTATTGTGGCAATTTTGATGTTTTTCTGTTGTAATACCCTATCCAATTCTTCTTTGTATGCTATGCCACTTACTCCCAAACCTCATCCTTGCATTTGTCGTCAAGTTTCGAAGAAACTCCCAGCTGTTTTGTTTGAGACTTGAAAGAAGTTCATTGTCCCTGTGAGGGATTTCTGGTCCACTCAATAGGTAAGTCCAGTGATGGGACTGCCATCTCAGTGCCTCTGGACATGCATGCTTTTCTTTCAGGGTATGCTCCCTTAGCTGATGGGGTTCAGGCACTGGACACTCGCCTTCATCCTCTCCAGTTTGCTACAGTTGACACTGCATTGCCCAGGGATTATGACGTGGATGTGGGAGCAGGGTTTGTCGACAGAGTTGTAGATGATGCAGTTGGCTTAGCTCAGTATTTGCAGGCTATACATATCAGCATCTGTATAAACCCTGAAACCATATCGACCTTTGATCCCTTTGAATGTAGAACTAAAAAATGGACGTTATTTCTTTTTTTGTAAAACATCGTTTATTAGTACATGTTCTCTTTAACAGTGGCGCAACTTGCCAGCACAAGAAAAACAATGTTGGGAGGAGAGAGCAGCTAAAGTGAATGAGGAGAGTGCAGCTAAATTTGCAGAAGAAGCAGCAGCAGCATCAGCAAGTCCCAATCCTAACCCCAATCCTTCAGCTCCGACTGTAATAAAAACCATAACAAACACTACAAATCCTCCTCAGGAACAGTCTAGTGATCATATAGTGTTTGAGTGCTGTTGGGACAACTGTGACTGGCAGTTTGAGGATCTTACTGACTGCATCGATCATTGTATTCAAGAACCTAATGGCCATGTTCATCAACACTTTGCAAACATTCCACCCCAAGGTGAGTATGAGATGATTATGTGCGACAATTTTTATTAAGTTCGTAGGTCCAGTCAGCTGACATTCTCTCACCACAGGGGATCCATGTTCAGTCCCAGGCAGGTCTGAATGCTTTGCCTTTCATATTCCACCATTACATCAACCTTACCTTTACCTTACCTTATGGTATACAATCTCTCTAGCTAAAAAGAGGTACTTATAGAGAATTATCATTGTCATTATCGACAGTTTTTAAAGTAACATAACTGGCAGTCTTAAAGAAATACGTAATTCAGGAAAAAAAAGTGTGGTATATAGAAAATGTGTGCTACACTTATTTCAGGAAAAATAAAATTGTGTTATACAGGAATGTTTCATCAGTTTTCGTACAGACATGTAATTATGAAAGGTGCTTTTGTAAGTAAAGACTGGAGTACTCAAAAACAAAAACAAAAGTTTATGAGCCTGAGAGGAATAAAATAACTATATAACCTTACAAAATTGTCAGCTGTGAGCTTCATTGTTTTTCTTTCCCAAACATTGTTCTGTAAAATAACGATACAAAACACAAATGGGAGGAACAAAAATGTTGACAAAGTATGGGTGGAAAAATACTGTATTACAGGAAAAAATTGTTGTGAATGGCTGAAATGGAGATGGAAGAATAATATTAAGATATTCTGTAAGAGGTGAGTTGTGATATTGATTTTATATATATATATATATAGAGGGAGAGAGAGAAAGAAAGAGGGGGGAGGGAGGGAGAGAGTTTTTTTTCGCGCGCACTTCACTTGCGTGATTCGGGTTCTGCAATTTGCACATAGATGGCAGGACTGTGACTCATTTTCAAGTTGCACATCCCTTTGGCGGACCACGCTATGCATGTTGTGTATTTGTGGAGAGTTATATCGTATACTAGGGTGAGCATATGTGTAACTATAGTGTAGGGAATGGGTGAGAAAGGGAGAAGGGGAAACCCAGTGCCAGCATGTAGCCTACTCCTGTCAAATAGCACCAAGGGAGCAACCAGGCTTAATGTCCCTGTCCGACGAATGAAACACTATCAACAGTGACATATTCCTTCTTTTCATATGCACTGCGGAGAGATTCGGGACAATTTAGTGATAAGAAGCTGTGCACTGTCACCTCTCCTAGTCATAAGCTAGAAATTTTACACGAAAATTTCTAATCCCGCCAGGAATCGAATCTGGGCTGGCTAGTCTGGAGGCAGACATGCTACCATAGAGCTAACTTGGCAGAGAGTTTGATATAGTTTACTCATAATAATGTCTAGTGACAAGCACATGTACAGCTGGCAATGAAAATTCTGGATTGTTTTGGAACAGGAAATCATGGTACAGATACCCAGCTTCTTAATTAGAGTTGTCATTTCAAAAACAAAAGTTTTTAAATACATAGTTTCTTTGTTTATAACAAAAGGATTCTTACTTTACAAATGGCTGTCATATTTACACATATTGCATGTTTCATCTGTAGAACTTTGGAAAGATAGCATAAGCCCTTGTTTTCATTGATGATTTTTTTTTTTTTTAGAATGTGAATTTCAATGCCAGTGGCGTGGCTGTGGGCGTATCAAAAAGGGAGCACTACCATTTCCAAATGTTCAACGTCTTGCACGTCATGTGAAAGAAGTTCATATCCAAAAAGGCAATGGACGCTCTATAGCTCTCCATGATCGCAGCAAGTATGTTTCACATTATTACATAGTATTCTTTTTTACTGTGTACATTCCATAAAATCACTTGAAATTTGAGTATTGTTAATGTCGTAAGTTTGTGTAATTCTTAATAATATGTTCACATTGCGACCTCACATTTTACATTGACAGTTGAAACCTTTTTTCCTTCTGAACTGTTCACTTCAAAATAATATCGGACTTGTGTGCATGATGATGGTGATCTGAAAAATTTAAATGTCTTACTATTTCCTTACAGGAAAGTTTTTGCTGGTAACATAAATTATTCATGTTTACAGCATACCAAATAAAGGAGCTTTTGGCATTGCATTTGTCTTGTCTTCATGTCTGTTCGTAGTGTGAACAAATAAAGTGTTATAATATTGTAAAATAATGAAGTGATAATGGCATTCCATTGAAAACAGTTTCATAAGTTGTTCATTTCGTACAGCACAAATATCTCTTGCACACAATAAGTAAAGAAAAAAAAACATTGTATATACACAGAGTATAATTTACATTGATGTTTCAATTGTATTTTTGTAGAACTTATTGTTTTGACAGCATTTCCAATTTTTTTGCTTCTTTGAGTCAACAAATCTTAAACTGCTGTGAAAGCAGCATTTTTCTGCAGTTTAAACGTATGCCTTTTATGTTTTCTTTGGAGGTGGTGTCCTGAAGATATTAGAAAGAAAAGATCTCAATTACAGTATTACAGATCCTTTAGAATTTTGTAATGAAATCTCCATAAACAGCCTTTGAATATACAGTAGAATTCCTTATACCTGGCAACTGTGGGACAAAGCCAGTGCCGGATAATTGGAAAATATATTTATAGGTTATGTAAAGACATGCTGTATTGCATAAACATTTTTTTCTTTGCTGAAATGTAGTAATTTTCATAGAGATATTTAAAAATAAAGTTTTGAAATATGTACAATGTTTATTTTTAGTACATTCATCTGTTCATTATTATTGTAATACACTAATACATAATAGCGTAAAAAATACTAAAGTTTTTGTAACCTTATGACAGTTTTAAATGGCGGCTGTGTGACATGAAGAGCGTGTAGCCAATGTCACAACTATGAATAATGCTTGATGATTTGAGTGTAAGAACATTTCACTTGCATTTCGCAGAATCCATTGTGCAACAGCAGTGCTTAGTGGTAATAGCCATGATACTATTTGTCACTCAAATGAAACTTTACGTGCTGTAGGAACAGAGAATTTCACACTTTCCTATTTAGACTCATCCAAATCCCTTCGAAACGGGTGAGTTCAAATAGCAAATTTAAAGATATTGTCTCTGCGCATTTTTGCAAGCCCCAAGTGACAGCTTACCAATGGTACTCAAGGATATAACAGGGTTTTCTGTCTATGTTTTCACATGTGAACAATGTAAAGAGTAAACACAATATGCGGCATGTGCAATCCACAAAAACCACTCACATCTTTGGCTGACTCTTCCCTTTCGAATGAATGACAAACTTTTTTTTTTTTTTTTTTAACCTAGCCAAAAATGTCATTGTTTTGGTATTACCAGTTATTTGGGTGTCGGATGCAAGGGATTTTACTGTAATACATTTTGGATGAAATTGTACAACCAGCTATTCAGCATGTAATTAAGTTACTTATAACAATAACTGTAATATTGTTGGAGAGATCCGCATTTATTTGTCATTCTATTGATATCGTTCAATTTGCAGATAAGATTGTATGATGCTACCAAAGTTGGACAGTTTCAATAAGTTTATATATTTTTCTGCACCGGTACCATACTTTAAACTGTTAGTATTTCTCAAGAAGATGATTTATGAACATCTTCATGTAATCCTTACATATAAAATTCTTCCAAACTCTGACTTAATTTATTGAGGGAAAACTTCATGTAATCAAAGTACTGTAGCCAGTTAGACAGTGGACAGAGGTTTGCAAAATAATTTTTTTTATTTCAGTACATAAAAATTATTTGTTACAAAAATCATCATGTACTATCTCATTTTATAAATATTTAAATCTAAAATATTGTTAGTATCGGCATATTAAAAACATTTTTTTTTTTTTCGTGGACATTTATAGGAAAAGTCATTTTAATTCATTTCATCAGACTTGATATTTTCATACACAGATCAGCAGACTTTGATCAATCAGAATTCCATGTGAAATTTCAGCCTTCAGTATGTTCTTTGAGACATATTTTCAGGGAAGAAAATGCATCTTTTAAACTGGGAGGTACTGCATTTTTGTAAGTTGTGAGACAAAGTACACAACTTGATACAAGCTGCATGATGTGAGAGTTACTCTAGGTCTTATTTTTTATTGAT
Source organism: Periplaneta americana (assembly GCF_040183065.1). Lineage (NCBI taxonomy): Eukaryota > Metazoa > Arthropoda > Insecta > Blattodea > Blattidae > Periplaneta > Periplaneta americana. The sequence goes on along the minus strand of NC_091120.1, from coordinate 95,583,717 downwards.
TTAATTAAAATTGTGCACTTACTCTATTTCAGTGGTTACATGATTATGTGTTATCTTGATTTTCACAATTGAGACTTCCTATTTCTATTTCAGGAACTTCATGAGTTCACGAACTACTCCAACTCAGGTCAACGTAACAAGTGACAGTACTGGTACTGGTTGGTTGTGTTGTGACTTTCTCATTTTCATTCATGTTAACAATGTGCTAGATGGTGCTAATGGATTGGCTCTGAATGATTCTAGCCCTGTATTGTACCTGCCCTCCCCTATTGTTGCCACTGTGACTCTGTTTTAGGCATGTGAGCTGAGTGTTATAATAACGTAATTTTATCTGTTTATTTTTAGTGTAATTTTTTTGTAGGATCTCCTTACTTTAACATAAATTTCACTGTTTATACATAAAAGTCTCCTTGCTAGCTTGAAGGATGCACGTGACATTTCACATTTATGTTCTGCAAATCTGTATGAATGTGACAGATGCCTATTTCTGTACTTGAAGTAATACATTCATGGCAAGAATTTATTCCGAAATTAGTCTTTATGCCATATATTACCAAAATTGTAGCATAAATGAGATTATGTAACAATTCTCACTGTTTTGAGGTATTAAAAATAGCGAAATGTTTGCTTCACATCGAATGAAAACAGACAGTAGTATAGGATCACTAATATACAATAAAATAAAATAAAAAGAATTGGAAATGTGTATCCATACAATCAATCAAGCATGGAAAAGTGCTTTGTGATAAAATTCAGCTGATAATTAGAATACACAAATTTCAGATTAGACTTTCGAAATTGTGACAGAGGTAGAATTATACTTGAATTGAATTTTGGGAAGGGGGGGGGGGTGTACTACGACCCATTGTGCTTCATTTGGTTGAGAAAAAACCTCGGGAAAAACCCCAATTAGATAACATGTCCCTACAGAATTTGAACCTGAGCCTGTTTATTTCATAGTCAGACATGCTAACCATTACTCCATAGCTGTGAACCTACAGTCGTATTTGGAAGCAATAGTAGCAAATGTAAATAGTGGATGGGAGAAAATTAAGTGTACAATAAACTCAGGAATCACATGTTACTAATACATAAAACAATTTATTAAATAATTTGTCATTAAATTATATGACTGTGATAGTGGCAAAGGACACGAGTATATGATAATATTATAAACGAAGGACGTGATATACAAATAGGAGAGGGAAATTCTCGTATTGATTTGTCTGGAAGACTTAGAGAGGAATGACTATTGTGCTAATCAAAAGATGATGGATTTAAGGGAAATGGGTTTTGAAAATGTGAACTGGTTGGATTCTAATGAGAATATTCACTGGCATAGAATGAAAGCAATAAATGTTTCAGTTTAAATCTTTTGCGTGAAATAAGTAAATACATACTGTAATACAATATAAAATATTTTGACATTGATCATAGTATAATTTCAGGCGTGGCGTGATGAAACAAAAATTAGAATAGAATACTTTCATATGGTCAGCATATAGGATCTTTCTGTAATCTGCTAGTCTTTCAGTATTAAATTCCATATTTAAGGTAGGGCGCTCTGTGAGGCAGAATTCAGTAGTCCTGATGATAGAATGACGTGTGAAGATGATAACTAGAAGAATTGAATTTTAATTTGAACAGGATATGAATAGTAAAATTTTGGAATGTTTTCATTCAAGAACAGTATTCTTTTTTGTGCCATATATTTAAAATTTGGAGCCCTGCTTTCTGAAGAAGCCGGTATAAAGATTTTTATTGCTCTTGGAAGGATAGGTTTGAACCCATGACCAATAGACTTTACCACCGAAGACGCTGAAGTATAAAGTTGTGAGGCATAATTTTATTTACAGATTTCAATTCTGTAAATAAGAGTATATGAATATATAGGTTGCAGTTTGTGTACACATGTGGAGAAAATTGAATTTTATGGCTATAATTATTGATTGTACAGCAAGCAGTATTTGTAGACATAGTTTTACATAACTTTGTTTTTAAGTGAGTTTTGCATAACTCTCTTTTTAATTGACAGTCACCTGTGTTTAAAGAAGTTTTAAAAAAATTTACACCTCATGTTTTAAAATTTACACTGTTTACAGTAATTATTATTATTTCACCTTCTTACATTGTATCTGCTTCTGTATGTGTGTACAAAGTGTTAATTATTTTATGTTTCCATATTTAATAAGATTGGTGTAAGATAACCTGAAGAAAGAATGTTTCTCTTTATTGTTATCACTCTCAAAATCAAGTAATCTACCAGAAATTCTGAAGACAATAAGGATAGAAACAATAGAAGAAGAAAGATATATAACTGGTGCATGGTATAGGATATATAGTGATGTAAAGACAACAAAAGGCAGGCTTTGGAACATTTAGCACAGAATTCTCGAAATATACACCCTTGGGAAAATATATAAAAATTTTGATGGAGAACTAATAGCAATAAGAAGAGCTCTTCTTAATGGCTTAATGTTTTATAGACCACAGATAAAAAAAAAATTGTAATTCTATCAGATTCCAAGGCCACATTAGAGATGATGACCAATAACAACAACACATCAGAAAACCTACGAGATGCAAGAAAATGGTACACAAGTTTCAGATCAAGAAATAAGGAAATTTCTTCTAGTGGATACTATCCCATGTACATAGGTCTGCTTGCAAGGTATAAGATGACAAATTAGTTAAGAGGTATCTAAGTCAAAGCAAAATCTGCCTTTAACATAGAAATTCCAACAAAATGCAAATTAATAAGGAACCACTACAGAAGACTGGAAATAAACATCTCTGAAGAACTGAAAGACAAACTGTGTGAAAAAGTCAGTGAAGAAAGATACATTTTAACAAAACCTCGAAGACAAACAGTAGCATATTTCCGACTGTTTATGGGACATGATTATCTTATTGAGCAAACTAAACTTAACACATCAAACTGCCCAATATGTAACAAAAATTAAATTTTGAACAGACAATACTTTCTCCTCTGTGACAAACCAGGGCTGCTTACTGTGTAGTGCACAGTAAAAGTTCCTTCGCAGGAAATGCAACCCCACTTACTGCCACATTATCTCTGTCTGATTCTGTGTTGTGTAGCAGCACACGATACTCGCAGGATTGTAGGTGTATTTTGAATAACAAAACTGTGCAAAGTAGCACTTTTTTATTATTATTCTTCATCTTTCCCTTTTGCCTCATGGGGTCGGGTCTGCCTCGATCCACCTCTTCCATTCCTCTCTATCCCTCGCCATTCTTCTCAGTTCCCCAATTCCTTTCCCTCTTTTCCTTGCCATCATCTCATTATTCATATACATCGTCCTTGATCTTCCCTTCCCTCTTCTCTCTTCTGTCATTGCCTCCATTACTTGCTTTGGTTTTCTTTCTTCTCTCATTTGCACCACTTTAGTTGTTTTCTTCTTAACTTCTCTTCTACTAATTTCTGTTTTAATTTCTCTCTAATTCTCTCATTTCGTACTCTATCCCTCTTAATATTTGGGAAAAAAGAAATACTGCCTAAAACAAAATTACAAATCCGTTATAGAACCAACCCTGCTGTATGGAAGGGAAATTGGCAGTGACAAATAGAGAATAAGTAATACAACAACAATTGAAATGAAATGCTACTGAAGACTAGTTGGAAAAATAAAGTTAATTAATTGATAGTAAATATTATAGGCTTTCTTGGTTTGGTTTAATATTTCTTCTTTTATTTTTCCACTTCGATGTATAATAGTTCCAAGATATTCACAAGTTTTCACCTGTTCTAGCTCTTCCCTGGGTTTTTTAGTATTGAAATAATGCCAGTAATATCGGGGACATTTGTTCGACTGATGGAGAGCCTTAAAATATATTTCAGATTTGCGTCCATCAGAACTGATCACAGACTTGCTTTCGTATTTTTAAACATATATATATATATATATATATATATATATATAAGTGGGCCCAACATGGATAACACTTTGGCTGCTTCTTGATGAAGTCGAGGGAAGTCTAGTTTGAAGAAAGTACGATAAAATGCAGGCAAATTCTGTGCTATGTAAAATATGTCCTGTTGCCGAGTATTGAACTGTAACTTCAGGAGTTCTAATAAATTGGAAATGTTCTTGAACATCTTTTCACATTTAGGGAAAATAACCTCACAAAGACACCAAACCTGGGGCGCAATCTGGTGATATCCTAAAAGAAAAGTTTTAGGATTAGAAATAGAGCCTTGCAGACATAAATTATGTTTTTTGTAGATAATGGAACTGCCGATAATATCAGTTGAAGTAGCAACAGCAACAACAATAATAATAAAAATAATTTTAATGGATGAAATTTATCTGAACTCTTCACAAATGGCATGCCACATATCTCGAAACTATGCACACCTCATACAGATTCTGGCCTACCAAAGCAAATTGTCTTTAAAGTATGTTGAACAATTGCTCCTAAATATTGTTAACCAGAAATAAAGTGCAAAAAAGTGCACGAGGGTAAGTGATAAAATCGAAACAAAGAGAAAGATAAGAATTCTCTTTTAAGAGAAGCACCTACGAGTATTTCTTTTTTCAATACTCAGACATTGGGATGTATTAAATGTGAATAAATTACGTTTACTTACCTAAACTCGAGAAGTATGCAGTATTTTCTTTTGAAAGCTGGCTCTCCCAGAGAAGAAGCTTCTTTTTGGAGGCATTAATTTTGTCTGTCATGTTTGTTATTAGATGGTTTTTAAAGATTTAGCATAGGCTATTGAGGTGACCAATAAGTTATACCAACTCAAAAAGCAAGATCTGCAACCCAATTAAGGTCCTCCAAAATTGGTTGAGGAGGTGGTTTCATTTTCACAGTTTCTGAAATAGAATCTTCCAGTTCAAAAATCGTTTCAAAACAAGGCAACACGTGTTACAGCTACAACCTTACCCCTACTCGTGCTTCGATGGAGGTTCTGTTTAGTGCACAGTGGATGGCACACGTGCATTGTGCACCATTTGAGCAGCCCTGAACTAAACTCGGATAACAGGAAAATCAACAACATTGAAGCACATTATTGGGAAATTAGAGAAAGGATGATGGAAATTGACTAATCACCATTTGACGACGACGGCAATAACAACAACAACAACATTATTATTATTATTATTATTATTATTATTATTATTATTATTATTATTATTATTATTATTATTACTTCCAGAATAGTTCTGGTACTATTTCCTTATCTAAAAGTATTAGAAAATGTTATAAATTGAATTAAGTTATTAACTTCCTCTTTTGCTGAGATTAACAAAATAATGGAGCTCTGTGTTGATGCCTGTGTACACTATATTTAGTCAAATTTCGTAACTACCCAAACTTCGTCAAAAAAAAAGTTGTGTTAGTTCGTAGAAATGAAAGGGTATAATATTATTATTAATAAAATTACTTAATAACTGATATTCAATTTTGTTCATGTAGAATGCCTTTCTTGACTGGATTTTATTCATAAAACGTTAAAACTTGTTTTAGGACAAAGTAATATTAAGTAATTTCACTCGAAAAATGTTTCACGACAGATATTTTTCATTATGTAAAATTATTAAGCCTGCAAATATCGGTCTGCCATGTCTAGCATATTAGCCATAGCAATTTTCCTTCCACAGTCGTGTATCCACAAATATGTCGAAAATAAGTTGGTAAGTATTATAATATATAAATATATATTGCCTGAAAGCTTTGTGTTTGAGTTGTCTTCTCATATAATATTATGGCTAAAGTGACATTATAGCATAGGCTGGTTTTTAGAAAAGTTAATGAATATAAAAAAATCATGAAATTTCTTTTACTATGCTCATAATGTTTTTGCACTATAATGTTCAAACCCTTGTGCACAGAGATAATCATGTCATTGAAGTTAACACATTTTATGCCAGTTTTATATTGAGGTGAAAGTGTTATGTTAATGTAAATGGAAATGTCACACCATTGAATCTCAAGTATGCATGTTGAGAATTTTTTAAGCTCATGTTACCACCATCCTAGCTGCTTAGTAACCTTGTAGATGGTGTGACGCTGTGCCGTAACCTGCTGCCCTGCTCTGGATGTCCATGTGTGTGCCTGTTGTATGGTAGTTTGATACAATGTGTTGTGCGTAGGAACTTTGTGGCTTCGCGTCGACTACCTGTGCCTCCTGCCAGACCCCCGCCTCAACTTACTACCCCTCAAGGTCACCTACAGCATGTAGCACGTGAGTTTCTTTGTTTTGTGTGTGTGTTCAAGTGCTCAAATCTTCAAAACTGTTTATTTTATACGTTACTAACGTCATAATATTACCCTTTTCACATTAAAATTTTATAAGGTTCATTATTAAATTGTAAGAACTTCTCCAATTCCATCGAAAGATGCTTAATTTTTTTCTTTACATGCAAAAGCACTACTGTATTTTTTTATTAATATTAATAGGTTATGCTTGTAAGTTTTTTAATATTCGGTATTTGATGTCCAGTGCATGGCATATACAATTTACCAACATTATAATCTGTTGTAATGCATTTGTTTAGTGGGGAGATCCTGCTGCTCTCACATGGGAGAAAAACAAATCGGCAGTGAATGGTGGTGATTTGGGCCTTTAGTTTCATATAAATAATGTGCGGTAAGAAGTGATAAAAAACGTTATGTTGACCTTATCTTTCATCAAAGCATGTGTTGAGAACATCCACCTTTTTGGATGCAAAAATCATATCTGTGTAGAAAGTTCTGGAATATCTTCTGCAAAACTCTATTTGTAAATTCATTCAGCATTCAAATGATTTCATTCTCCAGCTCTTGAAGAATGTGTGGATTGTTCACATACACTTTCTGTTTTAAATTCCGCCATAGATAAAAATCAGGAACATATAAATTTGGGGAATGAGCTGATGAATAGGGACTGGATTTTTATGTAATTACATATTATATTCCTTTCAACCTAACCGTATATAAATAAAAAATCTTTGCGAATCTTGTAATTACCATTAATATATTAAAATTTGATACCGGTATTATATATTTTTACATATTTACCCCACATTACACATTATGGCTTGGTATTACATAAATCTACATATTTAGGGATTTTATTCATTTTTACTTCTCTTAAAAGAAAAAAAAAACTTTTGCTGGGGAAGTTTACAATTTGAAATACACAGATTTAAAAACCCTTTTTACCTACCCAAGAAAGTACACATTTCGGGACGAAACATTACGTCCTTAGTTCTAGGAAGTAATAGCCCACTGTAAATATGAGTGAACAAAAGGCAACCTTTCTCATACAACTACCTTGTATTGTAAAAATCACTCAGGAAGTAGTGGTGGAGTAGGACGAGGACGTCATGATTTGTCTCGAACTATAATTGTTCTGCACACGTTTTAACAAGCCGTTCCCATGCAGTTTACAACCTTATCCACCCTCTTTCTAATCCTTCGAGGGAAAACCCGTGTCAAATCTGACATGAGCCGCAATAAAAGAAAAGAAGCTGGAGTAAAGGAAAAAACTGGAAAGATGTTGAAAGATTAAAATAAATAGCTTTTCAGGTTATTGCTTGATCTCTTTACTTTAAATTTAGTAGACCTATACGGAAATTGGATTTTCCGAGCAATTAGAATTAGGTTGGAATGATGCTACCATTTTGAATGAGACAGGAATGTCACTTTTCAAACAACAGTTTGTAAATGCCTATAGTTTGAGGTTTTAGTAAGTACTTTGTTTCTTACAGGGGGCAGCTGAAATCCATGTGTCCCACATCTCCTCTTATTTTCTCCTAATCCAGTAAAGCGAAACAGTGCTTCCAGTACTATTGTCATTCATTTCACTCAGTTCTCTAGTTTTAGTACTTACAGTATAAAGTGCAAGTGAGTTTATCTATTGCTTTTAACTAACTAAAATGGCCCCTGTATCTTCAACCCTAACGACAAAAATAAAATCATGGATTGCGACGGACAAAGCTTTCACTAAAGATGGAAAAATAGTAATATGTCAAGTGTGTGGTAAAAAAAGTCGGGTGTCCTATGAAATCACAACTAGAGAGTCTTACCTATCCTATACCTGCTAGATATTGATATTAAATATTTTCATGATTTTACATATTTTTGGTACATGTTCAGCTTATTTTTCTTACATAAATATGTACATATTTCACACCTTGATATTACATAAAAATCCGGTCCCTACTGATGAATGTCTTCGATTAATTACACTATCATCAAACAATTTTTCTCATGTTTTTAACTATATACAGGCTGTATGTGCAGTGTAGTTATCTCGCTGGAAGTAAGCATACTGTTTTTTTTCAGTCAATTTTGCAAAAAAAAAAAATAGACCACACTAGATTTCGCACATAACATGGTGAATTGACTGCATTTCAAAATAAAATGGGGCCAATTACCCTGTGTGCAGTAATGCCACACCACACACCCACTTTCTGACCAAGAAGAGGAACTTTATTCATTAAATTAAGATTTTCATTATCTCAGTGTCTTGTATTCTGAGAGTGGGCATAATTGATTAAATGGAACCAAGCTTCGTCTGTCATTGTTAATTGAGATTGATCAAGAGTACCATCCTGAACAGATTGCAACATTCACTCACAAAAATTAATGCGAGTGGCTGGATACTCTTGCTGAATAACTGTCATTCTGTAAGGATAATAGTGCAGCATTTTCATTTCTCTTAATACTGATCTTTGTGACATGCTGCATTCTTGTGCTAATCAATATTAAAATTTCCTAGGACCTAGCTGAATTCTTGTCTGAATATCTGTAAGTTTCTCAAATGTGATTCTTGCATCCAGAATATTGGACATAATTGCCACCATATGCTTTGATCAAAATAGGATCAACATAACATTTTCTTATTACCTATTATAGGTCTTGCAAGCAGGGATTACCAATGATAGGAATGCGAACGAAACAATTCGATAAGGAAGAGCAGGTGACAGAAAAGGTCACAAGATAACTTGAATGATATTCAGGAGTACAGTCGGAAGAGAAACTACATCAATAGAATCAGTCTTGCATTGTGATCGTTACATTACGGTTTTAGATTCAGTTCCACTGCATGTGAATATGTGTCTTGTTCCAAGTGCATTCATTTTATTATGTAGTGATGGAGCGTCCCCCTCGTAGAATCATTATTTTATTCATAAACATAATGTTGCACGTTTAATTCGCTTCGAATTTTTCTCTTGTTATGCTTTTCATTTCCACAGGCGATGTCCCCATCTATTCATCTTCTTGGAAGAAGTAGTACTTCCAATGGCCTGCACCTCTCACTCCCTCGGCATGCCCACATACACACGTCAAAACAGACAGTAACACTACCACTGTTTTTCAGTAATCGTCCCTTGCGCAAGCTATACCAGTGCATTATTTGTATGGGACTAATCCCTAAATCACCTCCTTTCACCATTGATTAGTTTTCTTCTCATGTGAGAGAGTGGTTGTATCTTCCCACTAAACACACATGCTATGACCAGTTATAATGCTGATAAGTTGTATATGCTATACACTGTACTTATCCCTTCTCAAGATTAGTATGTAAACATTTCTAGATATTCATATCCCTAAACCTTGAATCTAGTGTGAGGAAAGAATATGTATTGATATTTTTCACAAGCTCCCTATTCTATTAGGTATCTTGTTAGTCGAAATATAGAATAAGTATTGTGATGTAATGTCTATTTCGAGATTTTGTTGAATATACAGTAGAACCTCGATTTTCCGTCACCCTATTAACCGATTGATGGATTATCTGACTGACTTTCTCTCTTGCTCTTTTTTTGATGTATAAAAATATGAAGTACTATATGTACATTATATTAGTACGAATTTTTTTCTACAGAGTGTTTTCTTTACGAACTTTTACCCTTATACAGTATGATCTACTCTTAAAGGGGCCGTGCTGTCTAACTTCTATGCAAAATGTTTTCTACAGGTGTCAAAAGAAAACGTGTTGTGCTACGAAAAAAAAAGTACAAGTAATTGAATGGTTTGGAAAAAGAGAAACTGTGGTTCATCTCGCATCAGAATACGAAATAGGAATTACAACTGTGCACGATTTAATGAAAAACAAATATAAAGTGTATAAAGCATGTAAATCTACAACATGAGACCTGTAGACCTACTATTCCTATCTTTTCACAGACAGCCGTCATAAGGAGTTTTGTTGTTGAAAATCAGACTTAAATTAGTGAACGTCTGATCTATTATCTAGAATGTTAAAACAGAAGACCACGGAGGAAATTACGAAACTGTATTAATCTATGCACTTAATTTATGAAAACCTTACATGGTATGGATTATCCGATTTTTTCGATTAACCGTTCACTCCACCCCCTTCATTACCACGGATAATAGAAGTTCTACTGTACTCACTTTCAGCATCCCTAGTACTTAAACCTGGTCCGTCCATCTTCTATCTGTATATTATAGCTTTACTGTCCCTTTTGTCTATATGCTCCTTTGTTCTTCTTAGCAGTTCAGTAGCTTTTTATATGAATATTCGAAGCTATTTTTATTGACGAAGCATGATATTAAATATCAAAATCTTTATTACAGAAGTGATAGTACTTTTACAATGAAAACAGTAATAAAAATAGCACAATTTTGACTATTTTTTCGACTTCTGCTCTTATCAGTTTCTCTCATGTTCTCCTTACAAAGTAATGCCTAATATGTTACATGTTCCCAAATATTTAATTGAGAATGATAAATAGTGAAAGTTAAAATATTGTATGTTTCAAACTTCAATCACGGTTGTAAGATGTAAAAGTTATACACAAACTGCAGAAGTATCTATATTTATCCAGTCATAGATAGTGGTACAAATGGTACAGTTATTGCTCTTTATGCAATTTGTCATTGTGCAGTTCTGGATTGTTATCCATTAAGATTAAAGATTAAACTGTTAGCATGTTGTGGCCTCAAGCATTTTCGTTATCATCTTTCATGTTATAGTCCTTGATATGCTATTGTCTACAAGAAATATTCCACCCATTTTTTTTGTTCTGCCAATATTTCCTCTTGCGATAGGTCTATATTTCATTATTAAGCCTGGAAAAATGTATTAATTCTTTCAGTGTGTTACTTTGCAGTCAGTCATCCTTAAAAAAAATTGCTTTCACAATTAAGTGTTTGAAACAAAGTATAGTACTCGTAATAACTATGTAATTCTTACTTTGTAAAGTATAATCAGAAAGTACATGCAATTCACAATGCATTCTTTATCGTATAAAATGTTATGAGACCATTATGTCATGAAGGTATAATAATTATGTAAATAAATTTTTTGCACGATTGTGTCCCCCCCCCCCCCAGCTATTGTTGTTAGGCCTTGAAAGTTAGAATTCCCACACAGAAACTTGCTGCTAGGGAAACCATTTTTCATGTCCACATCTGTGGAGTAACGGTCAGCGCATCTGGCCGCGAAACCAAGTGGCCCGGGTTCGATTCCCGGTCGTGGCAGGTTACCTGGTTGAGGTTTTTTCCGGGGTTTTCCCTCAACCCAATATGAGCAAATGCTGGGTAACTTTCGATGCTGGACCCCGGACTCATTTCACCGGCATTATCACCTTCATCACATTCAGACGCTAAATAACCTTAGATGTTGATAAAGCGTCATAAAATAACCTACTAAAAAAAACATTCTTCATAACATAAAACCAGAACAAATAGAAGTAAATAATGTCCTAACTCACTGTTAATGTACAGAAACGCCATAGCTTGGCACTTGTGTTACTTTTGGGCTGTTAAAACACCTGATTATGACATTCTTGCTGTTTACACTAATGTGCGCTATTATTGTAAGTTTTTGCTATTTGCCAACAATGGAAAAATGGAAAAAAATGTTTCCATAACATAATAATAATATTAATGTAATAATAATAATAATAATAATAATAATAATAATTGAAGCGTCGGCTGGAACAATGTTGTAAGTTACAAAATCTTCATTCGGTGTGTTTCCGTGTGTATGTCATGTTACCTTGCTGTACTCCTTGGCTTGCAATTGTCCATCAATGCAATATGTGAAATTTGTCCACGCAAAGATTTGCTACCCTGGAACAACGTTGTACATGTACCCATTTTTTCAGCTCCTGTAAATTTTACCAAATGTAACTTATAATGTTGTTCCAGCTGACGCTTCAGTTGCTCACCACCTGGACAAGAATTTTTTCGAGAATATCTACAGGTGTCGCATTTCTACAGCCATAAATAGCCACTGGTTGGACCCAGTTGTGCAGAAAAGGAGCAAACATAAATACTAATACGTGATTGACTATTTGATTTTTCTGAGGAGATGGAGTTAGATCACCCATGTCAACAAACCCATCTAATTGAAGTGAACAATTATTAAGATGAAGCTCTTCTCTCAACTTAACTTCATCGAAAATTACTCTCCCATATTTTTTATTTTTATCATTTTCTTCTTTGTAATATTCTGAAATAGCCTTCAGTGCATTCGAGTTTAGCCCGAAAGAACATTTACGGCCTTTACAGAGGTTCCTTTAATGACTTTCTGAAGGGAGAGGTAACAGTCCATGCTTAAGACAATGTCTTTATCCTTTTGGGGATTTTATTTTTAGCAGCAAACTCTCTAAATTGAAATCATTACTCTATCGCATACCAAGGGAACCTTTTACTTGGTAATTTTTGTTTTTTTTACTGAGGTTTTTATTATTTGTGCATTGACAATTACTTGATTTCAGTTTTTGTTGAAATAAATTATTCATAGCATTGGCTATACTGAGATTAATTTTAGTTCGAGTTAGTGTCCGTTTAAGACTTTTAATTTGTCTTTTTAAAAGTGTTCGAAGAAGTAGGTTCAGTAGTTAAATAGTTCTTTCCTGAATGGGATATGAGGCCTCTTGTGTCTTTTGGTATGCTCTTATCTTCATTCTTCCTCCTTGGTCTTTTTCGGAACTTAATCGGAGCTGACAAATATTTAGGCAAATTAGGAAATATATGAACATTATTAGGAGCATTAAATCCAGACGTTTGAGATGGGCAGGGCACACAGCACATATGGATGAATCCAGAAATGCATATAGTGTTAGTTGGGAGGGCAGAGGAAAAAAAAGATCTTTGAGGAGGCCGAGACGTAGATGGGAGGATAATATTAAAATGGATTTGAGGGAGGTGGGATATGATTGTAGAGAATGAATTAATCTTGTTCAGGATAGGGACTGATGGCAGGCTTATGTGAAGGTGGCAATGAACCTCTGGGTTCCTTAAAAGCCATAAGTAAGTAAGGGAATATATGAGGGACTGCTCCTGGTTTTAGTTTCCAATTGTCACTGGGTATTTCCACCTTTTCTCCCCTCACAGTGAAAGAATCTGTTTTAATTATCAACTCTTCTCTAAAATGTAAATCACAGGCCCTACTTTTATCTCAAGTTACATATCTTTTCGAGGAATCACTCTAACCTATTTTGAAAAATCATCTGTGTCTTTCGGCGTCCTGAAAAAACCTCTATTATTGATCTTATCATAATCTGACTTACAGCCTGGGACAAAGCACGTTGGCATATTGGCATACTAACAAAATCATGTATTTATTAATAAATCAGTATAGACTCTCTTTGTATATTCTATCATAAACAACTTACAGATGTTGGTTTAGGCTAACACCAATAAATCTAATTTCTCTTCCAATTTTTAACGGTTAAATATAATGAAATTGTGCTGTGGAACTTCGCTTCACTCACTATTCATTCTACCGCAAACTACTGAGGTTTAAGCACCCATTACAATCATCGCGCCTTTAGTTCAGCAGTCCACTACCAACAATGGATTTATACGGAAGTCAGGACACTGTTTACTTCTATTCGTTCTGATAAAACTGTATGGAAATAAACCCATTACAGTGCACTTATTGTTACTTAGTTACCATTACAGTATAGTTTTGCGAAGGCTTTGGAATAATATTAATCTACATTTTCAATGATCATGCAAAAAATGTTGTACAATACACGTTTGTGAAGTGCATTACAAAATCTCGGAAATTGAAAAACTCGCTCTGGTCGTTTTTGAAACTTTTTCTCTATTTTGTAAAAGGACTTTCCAACCTTGTGTCGTAATATACTATACTACACTAAGAAAGACCAGAGAAAGCAACAATGACTGTAGTATGAAATGTTTTAATTTTACTTCATTCCACCAATGAACAAATTCTTCTTTTCAGTCAACAAGTCAAAGATTCTTTTAACGTGAAAAAAGATCACTAACAGTTTTTATAAATTTTCAAATGCATAAGATTCTATCTGTAGAACAAAATTATTTTAAAACTGTACGATTTAGGCATATGAAGTTATATATTTTCCTCAGTCTTCAATTTCCTAACTCAATGTTTTATTGCAACCAGATATGATAGAAGTATCTCCAAATCTAGACAGATTACCGAGGATTACCACAAGGTGGAGTTCTTAGTATAACACTTTTTAATATCTACATCAGTGACCTGCCACAAACAATTAAAATATCTGGAGTAAAGTATGCTCTTTTCGCACATGGTTTAGGAATGTGGACCTCCAAACCAAGAAATGAAAGCATTGAACTTAAAACAATAATGGAAAATTCCTTTAAAAATTACGTAACTGGTTTGTAGAAAACTTAATGACAGTAACATTTCCATTTTTTTTTTTTTTTTTTTTTTTTTTTCATTAAGAGAAAAGCTACTGCATGGAACTACATTTAGAGTGAAAACTACATATTCAATAAACTACTTGGGGTGATTTTTTATATTAAACTTGCTTGGAATAAATATACCATATATACATACGATATACTCTGCACATATTTTTTCCGGAATCTAGCGAAGAAAAACTGGGGTGCGCGGATTATTCGATGGCACTGAGTATTCACGTATATACGGTATATAGAATATATCACACAAAGAGCTGAAAGGCATTTATCACTTATAAAACGTTTGTCAGGCATGAAATGGTATGTTCAAGAAAAACTCTTACTACTTCTACTTATAATCTCTATTTAAAATCAGTGTTACTTACTGTGGTAAAGTTTTAGTAATATCATCATCATCATCATCCATAGTGGTACAATTCATCTCTAAATCTGGGTCTCCTCAAGAACTCTCCTCCACCTTTCCCGATCCAATGCAATCGTTCTCCAGTTTCTCATTCTTAATGATACAGCATCCCCATTCACTTCATCTATCCACCACAATCTTGGCCTTCCTCTCCCCCTCTGGCCACCCATTTGTAGTGTCATAATTTTTCTTGAAATTTCTTCATTCTTCATCCTCATTAGATGTCCTGCCCACTTCAATCTGGATATCTTGATGTATTTACTGATATTAGGATTCTTAAAGAGCGTACACTGCTCATGGTTGTATCTCTTCCTCCATATGCCATTCTCACATACTGGTCCATAAATCCTTCTTAGTATCTTTCTCTCATAACAGAGGAGATCATACTCATTTGTTTTGCTAAAGGCTCGCCTCCACTATTAAACATTTAACAACAACATGTTGAATTTAACATATATATGGACACTTCAAGTCTCAATTGACTTAACATGTTGACTGAGTATGTTGAAATTAACACTTTTAACATGTTGGCGTGTTTCCAAGCAGCAATTTATTTGCTCTTGCAATGTTGGTACAGTTCAGCAAAGTTCGTAGAGTTTCCATAGCAATAACTAACTTCCGATTTTGTGGCGCGTATCTTGATCATTTTTATACTATCAGTGGTCCTTGGTGTTGGCTGTAAGTTGTTCAAAGTAATTGAGTGGACGAAAGAAGATACGTTAGAATAAAATTAATGCACTGATGGAAAGGCCTTGTTTGTGGAATGTGTCTGCAAAAGAATACGGAGACAAAATAAAGAAGGCCGACTGTTTTAGAGAACTGGAATTATTATTTAATTGTTCTCGAGAATACAGTAGAGAGTTTTCACACTCTCATTGTACGCAAAACGTTAATGCTATGTTGACGCAGTAATGGTCTTATTTGGTGATGTATGTTAATGTTCGTAAAACTTCGGAAAGAATAATTATACGATATTACCCACTCCTTTAATATCTATCATGTCACAGGTCCTATGATAGTCAATCATTCGCACTGTACGTTCTTTAATTGAGATGAAATGGCTGCTCTTAAATTGAGTCTTTCTTTGATGTAACAGTAAGTATTTTTGCAGCAATATATTAAAATCGTGTTCTGACATTCTCAGCAAGTTTTTTAATCCAAATCGATCTTCAACTTTAAGCTCATTTAGAATGTCTTCTGCATAGTGTCCTTTATTAAGATATTGCCGCACCCACATTCTCATTTTCTTCCTTTTCAAGGCCTTGTAACAATCAATAGAGGCAATTACAAAAGTCAAATCATCATCTGAGTCCATTGTCCAAGGTTTGAAAATAAGACACTATCTACATTAAAATCTCATAGACTGTTTATGGTGGACTACGCAAAGAAAGTCAAGTTTAACATTTTTAACAGTGTGGACAAAGTGTTAAATGAAATTAACATTAACATGTTCAATCAACACGTTGGGATGTTAACAGTAAATAATTTAACATGTTGTTAAATGTTTAATAGTAGAGACGAGCCTTAATAGTCAGTATTTCAGATGCGTATGTGAGAATTGGCCTTAACAGAGTTTTGTAGACCTGTACCTTTATAGATCTCGGCAGAGAAGTTTTAATAACAGCAAATCTTAAAAAGATAAAATGATTAGAAAATCAAAGTCTCCAATTAATTATAGGAGCTGTCGAATATACTCCAGTATCTGCAATGTAACTGATAGTTAATCAGTTTTCTATTGAATATGAACTAAAGGATCCTGTTATTGAATGCGAAAAATTGATCAGACTTCCATTTAGCATTTGGAAGCTAAGAAACTTCATAGTTAACTTCAAATCTCTAGAAAGCTTTCTGTCTAAAGTGCATGAAATTAAGAAAAAGATAAATCTCTTAACAAGTAAAGAAAATCTAATTCATAAAACTAACCCTACACAAGCAAAAGAAATGTATTTTCTGCACCTGGTCGAATATAATCAAGAAGCGTGATTTCCAAAAGATGTCCTAAAATTCCTAGCATTGGGAACTATTCATAATAGATTCCTTGTCAAAGAATGGCTTCATATTTTTACTGAAGCTGCCATAGTGGTCTAGTGGCTTAGTGCTGGACTTACAATGCTGTGGACCCAGGTTTGATTCCTGGCATACCCTCCGATTCATAACTTGTGTTGGGTAAGCTCATAGTTCAGATAACACAGGAGTTTTTTCTGGGAGCTTCGGTTCCACTGTGGTATTCCAACAAATTTCCATCATCTCATCATCATGGGTGTAGCATAAACCAGCTTCCTATAGAGCACCATGGGCAACAACTTTGTCGATAAATTGATCTACACAACTGGCTTCATGTGGATGAATGACGAACAGTCAAGTACCCGCAATTACTAAATATATATTGATGGATCCCTATTGTCCAATCAAAATGGTGCAGGTGCTCACAGAAAAAAGAAGGTCTCCCATGAGTAAGATTCTTTAAATAAATGCAAGACAAAATTCAAAATATTGGGAAATGTCACAATCTCGTGATATATGGTTTGTACTGATATTTTTGTAATAGTATATTACAATACAAGGTTGGGAAGTGCTTTTACAAAATCGAGGAAAACTTTGAAAAACGAGCAGAGCAAGAAGTGCTTTTTACAAATCAAGGAAAACTTTGAAAAACGGGCAGAGCGAGTTGAAAATAATATTTTTAAAAATCTTAATATATAGTACATACATTACACTATGAACAGCTGACTGATGTTAGCAATCTGGCCAATGTACAAATTTCACCATCAACTTCAATGTGAAGAAGTAAAAATGATTCATATAACTATACTATGATGTACCGAAGTACATATGATATTTCCATGCAGAAATTCTGCATTATCATATGGTGATAAGTGATTCAGGTACTTATAATATTTCGTGTTCAATTGGAATATTTGTTATTTCTTTTTGGTAAGTGAAGTTTGAATTGTTTAATATACAGTACATACGTTACACTATGAACAGCTGACTGAAGTTAGCAGTCACCAAATGTGAAGGAGTAAAAATGATTCAGGTACTTATAATATTTCGTATTCAATTGGAATAATTTTTATTTCTTTTTGTTTAAATGAAATTCAGCACATTTCAAATGGAGTATATATAATGTATATTAATTAACACTGCCTTTTGCATATGAATTTTACATGCAGACATAGAAGGCAATGCTTTTCATTACAACACTAGAGCAGTTATTTGTAATATTTCAACATACTTATCTAGGTTGGTATATCTGAATTCAGTAAAATCAACTTTCAATTGTGGCAGCCATTTGCTGTAACGACGAGAAAACACTATCGTGCAAAAATTAAGATTTTCAAGTACTATTCTGAATAGAAAATAGCAATACTTACAGAAATGTGACTTTGTGTACCACATGACTAATCTGCATGGTGTGATAGTGCAGTGTGAAGCATGTTGTGGTGTGTTTTGTTGTTGCAGCGAGCTCAGCTGCTGGGCAGACACTCTCTGCATCTCACCAGGTTCATTCACGCCAAACGCCCTCACCTCTTGCTCATGTGCCAGGTAATAGCCTTTCTGACTTCGGCTTATTCAGATTTTTCGTCTTTATAATCTTTTTGCCTGATGAAACCAATTTTGTGAAGAATGTTTTATTATTATTATTTATTTTTTTATATATATTTTCATTAACTCATGTAGTATTAAAACAAATATAAGATTTTAGCCATTTATTCTACAGTGATAATAAATATTAGAACCTCTAGAGAGCTTTGAACTTTGCATTTTGTTGTGAGAAGTTTATTTATTTTTTTTACACGTATGTAGTGATTTCTCTTTTATTATAACATCTTTAGATAATAATAATGTAAATAAATGTTTGACAAAATGTAAAGCACTGAGTGGCACAAAACTATTAAAGGAGAGAAAGAGACAGTGTTTTGTTTTACAGCATGGTGATGTGTTGGAATGCACTTACTTTAGTTGAATATTTTAATATTAAATACATAACAATATGGCTGCAGTATTTTTTTTTAACTTGCTGAAGTTTTATGTAGAAGAATTATCTTAGTCATTTACTGTGCTACTATCTATTTGAACACGTTGAAAGAATCCTTATATTCTTCTTTTTCCTCCTCTTTCTCTGCTGTCTCATATTTTCTTCATTTGTCCTCTCTGAATTTGTCCTCCTTTCTCCCTTTTAGTTATTTTTAAGGAATTACATACTTTTTTTTAGGATGTGTTAAATTTATAGATTGAAAGCGATATGCTGCAATAAATATTACGGGTGTATTGTTGAAAATATAGTCAATAAGTGTCTCACCTAAACATAACTGTCATAAAAGAAGACAGAAATCCCTACCATCATTAGGCAGTTGCATCTGATCAGAATTGTTAGATAGAGCCTGAGTTATGAAAGATCACCATGCATTGAATATATTTTACACATCAGATAATAAAATGAAACTTGGTTGGGCAAACAAAAGAAGAAAGAAACTTTTCGAATCATTTTCATAGGGAGAAGAGTGCCCACTAGCTTCCTTCAGCAACTGTCGCTAATCATTGCTCATAATTTATTATATGCATATTTGTAAAAGTAATATTTTCGTATTTTACTTGTAGAGTTATTGTGATCAGGAGAGAAAAGAGAATGTTATTCACATATGTGCACTTAAATTACTAATGAAGTTTTCTTTTCTTTTTTCTTTTTTTATGTAAATATAGGTTGTGGCATTACACAAAATCCAGGAATACAGACACGGCCTGTTGAACCATTATTTGTAAGTGTGCCTCCTCGTCCACAACGACTTCTTCATTCCGAGGCATATATAAAGTAAGTTATAATACTTCACATGTCGTTGCATTGTATTTCAAGAGTAATTTTTCATCTTTCATCTTTTGCCAATAGTAATAGTTTAACTCAACAAACTTAATTTGCATGTAAGAACATGTAAATGGATATGAATTAATATAGTTTCTGCAATTTTAACATAGTTGTCATGTTTTACAAAAAGTTATTGTTCAAATTCATTATTCTTGGTTCATTTAATAAGTTTTGTTTCTGTTTACATACAATACTATCGATAACAAAATTGAAATAATCTAGAGAATATTTTATACGAAACTATAGTGTTTTTCGAAACAGCTTTTCAGATATGAGCATATATTTTGTAGGCCTATTCAAAAAGCTAAAACATGTGCGTAATAAACATAGGAAAATCACCTTGACTTGTTTTGTTAGTGCATTAACTATAGTAGTAATCTTCAGTCTGCAGGCTGCTGAATGATTATATGCACCCCAGCAACATTATTTAGGAAAATTAACCCCTTACCGCATGGGACAGTCTTGCACACATGGTTTAATATTCAAATAACTTCAGTAGTTCTTTCTTTCTCAACTAATGTCACATATGGTCAAATCCATTTCTTGACGTGTGTCATATCTGTCCCAGTATGCAGTTTGAAGTATTATATGCTTATATTAAAAATTATATGAATATAAAACTGGTATGTGCAATACCTGTCCCAGAATGTGGTAAGGAGTTAACAACACAGATGGCATTCTTTTAAGCAATTTTAAAGACGAAAAATGTAGAGATACTAAAATGAAGAATTTGTCTACAGTGGTTGTTCCCAGGACTCTTAGTAGTTAATTTGGAGAAGACTCTGAAGGACAAAAATAACTATTTTCAATGTTAAACATGGGGAGTGAAATGTTGTTGTTGTTGTTTTCTAATGCCAGGCGTTTGACAATAAAGTCATTTGACCTCTTGCACTCCAATATTTTTCAAAGATATTATCATGACCAGCCACTGAAGCACAGATTTTGAGGTGTTCCGAATCCATTTCTTGGTTTGAGTTGCACAATGGACACTTAGGGGACTGACATATTCCAATTCTATGCAGGTGCTTGGCTAAACAATCATGGCCTGTTGCCAATCTAAATGCAGCTACAGACGATTTTCGTGGTAACTCGGGAATTAGCTGTGGATTTTGATGCAGAGAGTTCCATTTTTTCCCTTGGGATTGTGTTATCAAATTTTGTTTGTTGAAGTCTAAGTATGTAGATTTAATAAATCTTTTCACAGAGTGATACGTAGATTTAGTAACAGGTCTGTAAGTAGCAGTGCTGCCCTTCTATGGGGAGTGAAATAATAGTTAAGATTAGTTACAGCTGGGGATGGGTGGGAAATACATACTCAAAATCAAATGACATCAGAAATGTTGTGTCTTCAAAGACATTTGATTTCAAAGTGAACTTATTGTAGCGGGTAGCCCATAATATGATTATCTTATTAAGGGATTAGGTACAGCTTACAGCAGTAAAATTTTGGAAATATTCAACGGTTTTTTCCTCCATTACTGTATCTTGTACAATAATGAAAATTAGTGTGTGTAAAACACTGTCCTTCTGCTATATGAAAAAAATATTTTTATGATTTATTTTTATTCCTCCCCCCCTCCCCCTCCTCTCCCCAAAAATTCAGTTCACTGTGCAGTAATGAAGCTTTTCCCACATAACTCAAAAACTATCCTACATTCTGTGATGAAATTTTTGTGTGTATTTATACATGTCATATCTACAATATGATGCAAGATCACTTCTCTGGCTTTGATAGATTGTCTGATAAAAAATAAATTCATTTAAAAAATGGTCAAATATTAGTATTTTCTTCTAACACAAAATTAAAAAAAATATATATATATTATTTATTAATTAATGTAGTTGAAAGAGCATGATACTTTAAACATGAATTTCAGCAATAAAATAAAAGAGAGAGAACATGAAAAAACAAGTTTATGAGTTATGAGGGAAATGCTTCATCACTGCACAGTAAACTGCCACCATTTTGAATTTGAAAAAAATATATATATATATATAATCATAAAAATGGTTTTTTTTTTTTTTTTTTTTTTTTTTTTCCCCCCGTATAGCAGAAGGACAGTGTTTTACACATACCAATTTTTATTATTGTTCAAAATACAGTAATGGAGAAAAAAAAAATTGAATATTTCCAAAAATTTTACTTCTGTAAGCTGTATCTAATCCCTTAAAAAGCATGATTCGAAGTCCTTATACTTTGCTCTAGCATTGGATGAGAGTAATTGAAGATCTGAGAATGATAACTGGATAAAGACCATTTTTTTATGAAATTGAGATTTTAATGCAAAATGCAACTATAGCTCCTACTCAATCTATTAGTGTGAAATGGTAGTCAAATACTTCATACAAAGAAAACTAGATAGCTCTGAATATTATCATTTTTTAGATTTTCACTTTTGTTGAGAAGGAGAAATGGACAAAGACCAGACTTGTCCTGTTCTCACTCTCAGCGCAACACACGTGCTCGTGTCTGATACATTTGTTGCTATGAAGAAAGGATTGCATGTGGATGAAATTAATTTGGATTTAGCTGAAAATCTGTATGATTTGCCATTGCTAATGAATCAGAAAAAACTAGATGATATTTTGAAGCTTGAGAAGTTCATTCCTTCAGTGTATAAGCAGTGGTATGATCATATTTGTGAAGTAGGTGGGGATAGTAAAGAAAAGGACACAGATATGGACTCAAAGTGACAATACTAGCACATGAATATATGTTTCCTGATAGACGTTAATATTTTGGTAAATAGTATTTATATTTGAAGAGTCCACTGCAAGAATGATGGATGTCATTTGGAATACATTTTGCAGGAGAAGCAATTGAAAGTTTGAAATGCTTAGTGCTCAAAGCTTAACTGTGATTTTGCGATCATTACTGGACAATGACTATCAGTGTCAATGCCATATAACTCTCTATGTACATTCTATATGTCTTAAGCTATGCATTGACAGTCTTGGTTCATTTTCGACAAGGAAGTGACATCCATCATTCTTGCAGTGGACTCTTCATTTATTATACACATGTTGTCTTGAAATATTTTGAGTACTTTCTTTGAGTGTGAGAACTGGATACATTTACTGCTTATATATTTTTTTTAATAATATAAAGGGACTTCGTTAATTTTTACTACAGTAGCATGAAATAATTACTTTCTTTATGCTAAAACACATTTTAAGTAAAGTTATTAACGTAGATAGTGTTTTAAGTTTACATTTTTGTAATTTTGTATCGAAAGAAATTCAGAATTTTGATTCAGAGTGAGAACTGGATAACTCCATTGTCATTTTTTATTAATAATTCATTAAAGATTCAATTGATATTTGCTTTAATGGTATAAAATGTGTAAAAATTGTCCGACTTTTTTCAATGACTATTAAGACATTTACTGAATGATGAAAGAAAATGATGAAAATAGAGTTTCTTAATTATCTCAAAACTACTGTCTTGGTCTTTATCCACTTATCATTCTCAGGTCTTCAATTGACATTTCAAATACTACACATTAAACTATTTTCATCAGCGGTATTAACAGAGATTTCATTGACACAGAGGAAATAGCTGCTGTCTATCCAGTGAAAGATACTGCAAAAGGCAGCGACATTTTGAATACTATGTAGTATTCAATGTTGAAATGGTTAAACTATCAGTCCGCATAATCTCGCTGATACATGAATGAATGGGATTTCAGCTATGTTGGTCCGTGGCAAGATTGCTATGACCTACTTCAGAAAGGAGCTCTTAAGTGCAATCTTATCCCTCAAGAAACCTTGTGTGCATGGAATGTAAACTTTAAAGATATGATGAAATATGGTGTGAAAATTGTCGAATAAAACAGGACAAATGCTTTGGATCACTGCCAGATCGAATCCTTCATTGGCGAAATCGAAGCTGTAATATAGTGGTCTTATTTTTTGTGTGGAAGTTCGTTGACTGAGTAGGAGAAAGGTTCTAAGCGAGCTTTTGATTTGAATGGACGAAATCATTGAATTCATCTTAAGAACAAAGCAGTTAAAACATTTCAATGATTCTGAATGAATGGCTGGCTTTGAAGAGCTCGCAAGTATATCTATATGTGTGAATGACCTTAACTTGCACCTGCAGATAAGGATAGTTTGATATTTATGACTTTTGACTAATTTAAGTCATTTAAAAGTGAACTTACTTTGCGGAAGTGTCTTCATACACTTTCCCATTACTATCCCAGTATAGTGTTTAGAGCAACAGTAAATGTACATGAATACCTTATCTGATTTTAAGGTCCAAGTTTGGAAAAACGAGTTTCAAGATTTCAAATCTAGTCAAAAGTTGCTACATGTGTCTCCCATTCTGCTTCGTATTGTCATCCGCCTAACATCAATACGAAGTTTCATAAATTGCCAGGTTTTTTTCATGTTTTCATGACCTTAACATTAGAATAAGGTGGTATGGTTGGCATCACACTCCAACTGTCTTATACCCCCCAAAAAAAGCCAGTACTCAATTTGATAGGGGACTGAGTAAACTTCGAGACCATTCTGGAAGTTTTGACAAAGAGAAAAATTCACCACCTAGGACTGAACCCGAGACCTTCTAGTCCTAGCCAATTGCCTTAAATTGCAGTTAAGAAAAAATAAACATATTACACTTTCCAATCATTCTTTTATATCCATGGTAGACTTTGTTAACTTCTGTCAGTCTAAGTTTTGTATTTAAGTCACCAGATTTTTCAGTTGAGACAATGACGTATCAGAATTCTTTTAAAATATATCTTCATCCTCTTATCATGTCCTTCTTTTGGAAGATCGATTCCAAATATGCTTCCATCCGTCTCTGTTTTCCCAAGCTTTTTTCCTGTTTATTTCATCCCACTTGTATCCCCGTTCTTGTAAGTTCTTCTGAATTTGTTCTATCTGTCTTTCATGTGGTCTTCCTACTGGTCGTCTTCCTTTCACTTTTAAATTTAATACTCTTTGGCAGCCTTTCCCTTGCCATTCTGTTACGATGCCCAAACCATTGTAATCTCTTATTTTCTAATTGTGTTGTTAATTTTCTAATTGTTGTTGAGTTTCTTTGATTATATCGTTTCATATCCTGTCTCTTCATGTCTTCTGTACAATACCTGACAGGGTTTTCATCTCTGAGGCTTGAATTCTGTTCAGATCTTTTTTTGGTATATATCCAGGTTTCTGAAGCATATGTCAAAACTGACTTAAAATATGTTTTATTGTCATTTTGTTCTTTATGGGTACATCTTTATTCCAAATTAAATGTTTCATTAAATTGTATACATTTGAACTTTTCTTCATTCTTTTGTTAATTTGATGCTGCATTTTTCTGTTTGAAGTAATTTCCATTCTCAAATAGTTAAACTTCTCTACCGTTCAGTAGAACAGATGAAAATTATCTCTGGCACTGGGACTCGAACTCGGGTTTCCAGCTTTACATGCTAGTGCTTTATCCACTAAGCCACACTGGATCCAAGTTCTGATGCCAGATTGAATCCCTCTCATTTTTTAAGTTCTATCTACTGTGTTACCTTTTGTTGGCCTATTCTCGTGTACTGTGTCACAGTATGTGTGACAATAGACACAATATCCAACCACAAGTACAGAGGTGCACTCATTACGAATGACTAAGTGACCGGGATCTGACAGAACACAGCACTATCTTGAATCACATAATGATTACTTACGCTTTATTATATTGCTATGATGTACCGAAGTGCAGTAATTCTGCATTTCCATATGGTGAAGAAGCAATAGAACAGAGAAAAATTCTGTCTGGTACCGGCACTTGAACCCGGGTTTCTAGCTTTATGTGCTGACACTTTATCCACTAAGCCACACCAGATTCAAGCTCCGATGCTGGATTGAATCCCTCTCATTTTTAAGTTCTACCTACTGTGTTCCCCTTTTTTGGCCTACCCTTGTGTACCGTCTCTCTACCTTATTCAAATTTGTGCCTGATAACTTAATATATATGTTTTTTTTCTCTCCAGATATATTGAAGGCCTGCAAGCTGACAGTAAACACATATCACATTGGGAAAAGCATCTAAAAGCGACACCAGACAACACATCTATATCAGATCCTTCTCGGTTACCTGGCCATTGGCTTGGCAATGGTGTAGGGAATCATGGAAATATTATTAATGCTCTATGGACATTGCGGGACTTCATGATGCGAGATGCACTTGGCATCAACAAAGTCATATAGAGACTAGTGTTTTCTTTCAAAAACATTTACCTTCATCTACAGATGCTGAATGTTGAACCAAGAAACAAAGTAAATAGTATGCAGTGACCTTTCTTATTAAGATAATCTAGTTATTATTTCAGTTTTTCTTCTAAAAACTTTGTGCACAGGTAACATATGCTGTGTCTTAAATATTTATAATTAATTTTGTATATGATTGGTATTTCTGTATGTACACATTAAAAGTTACTGTGATCGTAACATAATTTTGGTTTCTCAAACATATTCCCACAAATGACCCTTCAAAAATAAAATTTTAATAGAATGCCTTATAAATAATTAATCGTAATATTACAGTTACTATTTTGAAAAATGAACGTGACCAGGTGTGCCGGAGTCCAAAAATAAAATAAAAGGAAAAGTGGCTTACAGGAATATCATTTTGAGTGTTGGTGTCATGCTTTTATTTATATTCAGTATTTACAAATGTTTCAGTGATGAAGTGTGGGTCCTTCAGGTGAAACCTGACAGGCAAAACTTTAAATTTAAATTGAAGTTAATTTTTAGATGGTACAATCCAAAGTATTACTACATATGCTATGTATTAAATTTTTAGTGCTATTTATTTTGTAAGTTTAGGCCTAGGTTACATCAGTCTATTTTGCAGACATGTTGGACACTTACTTTATTCATGTTTTATGTGCCTCTTTATCTTGTCAAAGATACTAATCAGTCATCTTGAAAATGTTTAATCTTGAAAAGCATAATGTTTGATGGAGTGTATTGTACCAATGTTTTGTATGATATATCTTTACAAAGAATTTGAGAGGTTATGTGGATTACGACAAAATCTAAACTGAAGGTTCAACCTCCAGGTGAGATTGCCAGATACATACTGTTATGACGAACACAGCAATACTGTGTTTATTCATCATAAAAAATATTTAAAAAATTTGGATTTTAATTGATTTGTTACACTTTATTTTATTTACTATTCTTCTGAAATAAAAACATGAACAAGTACGAAGATCTGATTTATTACATTTTTGTATGCTGTAAGACAACGAAGACAAGAAGATTTGTATAAAGTTCTTCTAAGAGTTTTACAAGTTTTCTTCAAAACACAATCAAATCGAATAATATATATAAGCGTGTGTTTGTGTGCACTTGTGTGTATGTATGTAGACATGGCAATGATCTGTAGAAGAGCTCAGTAACTCAGTAAATGTCGACTAAACAGATTGAGGCAATCATGTGAACCATCCAAGACCAAGTTATACTGACAAAACATTACAGGATGGAAATACAGTACTTCGTGAATAGAATTAAATTATTATTAAACTATTACCTGAAACATCAGAAATTCTTGTGCATCATACACCAAAATGTTATGTAATGACGAGACTTAAGGATTCAATCCATGAGTCTTCTGGCATTACAGTACAGTTTTGAGAGGTTCTTTGTCTTCTGGAGATTAGGATCCAGTTTTCGGCATTGAAGTAGATGTTCTCCATTCATTTTAGTGCTCTGGTCCTTGCAGATGGCGCAGTGTTCAGAGTTATAAATTTTCATGCGATATAGATGTGATGCTAGACAGTCATGTTCAGTGTTTAGTTGGAAGGTTGCTATTGCTTCTTTTGTAGGTTTGGTTTTGTTCACCTGCCATGTTTCTTTAAATTTTTTTTTTTTCCTCCAAATTTTGTTCTGGGATGCTTCTGCGTAAAATAGATCATGGGTTCAGTTCGTTACTAATCTTCTCACTGTTTTTGTGTCCAGTCAGGTTGAAATAGGATTAAGTGTCACTCCCTTCTTAGCAAGTAGGTCTGCAGTTTCATTCCCGGAAATGTCAACATATGATGGGATCCATTGAAAGGTTATTGATTTTCCTTATATACTGAGGAGTTTTGGTATTTCCTTTTGCTTCTTTTATAGTTTTGGACATAGGCTGGGTATTTGAAGTAATGGTTTGGATTGCCACTTGTGAGTCAACCAGAATTACTGCCTTTTGAAAGGCTTTAGGCCTGAGCAGAATTGCTGTAATGTTTTGTTGATTGCCTTTGTTTCTCCATCAAAGCTTGTTTTGTTTTTCCCTACAGAAATATAATGAGAGAAGAGCTCAAGTGTATTCCTGCTCCCACTCCAAGATCTTCGTTGGATAGTGAACCATCTGTATAGACTCTCAAATACTTGTTTGATGGAAACCTTTCTTCTATAGTTGCCAGTGCTAGTTGTTTTAATTCCTGTGGGTGGACATCATCTTTTCTTACGTCATAGAGCAGAGATAGGTTAGTATTGAATTTTGGTAATCTAGAGTGTTAACAGGTGGAGAGTATGATTCAATGCTTTCTGGAATGTTTAGGAAGTGTTGGTAATTTTTTGCTATTGTGATTATTTTGGATCCAAATGGTATTCCAAATGGTATTAGGCAAGGCTTTCAGTTTGGAGAAAGAGATGGCAGCCTGTTGATGAATTTCTGATGTGATCTGAAGATTGCCTGTATATGTATAGTTGTAAGCATAAGGTTGCGATCGTTTTTACTGCCCCACATACCAATCTGAGTCATTATTTCGTGCTGCTTCAGAATGTATTAATAAAATATGTTATATTAGAAAAGTAAGCTAAATGGAATAACATACAAGTACTGTAAAATTATTGTGAATAAGTTAAATCACATCGAAGCAATAACAAATAAGGCAACTAAAAGATTCTCGATCATAAAAAGACTAGCTGGAGTAAGATGGGGTAGTACACGACAGACATTGAATACTACATATAAAACATTTATAAAACCAGTGCTTCTCTACAGTGGAGAAACCCTAATTACAGGAACAAACTCAAACAACAGACTATAAATCTGACAAAATCAGCTCTACGGCCAATAACTGGAGCTACAAAATCGAACCCAATAACAGCCATGCAAGCTCTAACAAAAAATCCACCAATAAGACTATGTTAGAAGAACAGTCACTAATTCGACATGAAAAAAATGTTAATGCTACCGGCAACTAGATTGAAAACACAA
Source organism: Periplaneta americana (assembly GCF_040183065.1). NCBI lineage: Eukaryota > Metazoa > Arthropoda > Insecta > Blattodea > Blattidae > Periplaneta > Periplaneta americana. The sequence goes on along the minus strand of NC_091120.1, from coordinate 95,554,608 downwards.
AGTTTCTTATCAAAAGTCATAGAGATAAAAAACAAAAAATAATTTCCCTAAATCAAAGGAAAACATTTTTACTAGCAGAAAACCTGTTAATTTCTCAACCAATTCACATTCAATTAGAGTTAGAAAAACCAGTTACAATATCTGAATCATCCATACCAGTATTAAAAGTATTAGCATTGGAAACTATGAATACCAGATACCCCTCTGATTGAGGTTCTGGCTGATGTATACATCTATTATCATCACTGCCAGATTTAGGCCTAGGCAACCTAGGCAGTTGCCTAGGGCGGCAGTTTCAAGGGAGCAGCATTTTCTCTCTTTCTTTTTTATTATTTTATTTTCTTATTTTTTTACAGTGAAATTTGTTTTTAAAACACTTGTTGGTAAATTTTTTCTGAAGTTTGTTCTTGAACACCTTGTGGAAGTCGGATATTACTTTGTTATTGCATTGTCGTGGTCGCGGCGAGAGTAACAGGAAAGTGTGCAGCTGCATAATTATATTGTAATAAATTAAATTATGGTTTATTTAACGACGCTTGCAACTGCCGAGGTTATATCAGTGTCACTGGTGTGCCAGAATTTTGTCCTGCAGGAGTTCTTTTACATGCCACTAAATCTAGTGACATGAGCCTGTTGCATTTAAGCACACTTAAATACCATCGACCTGGGCCGGGATTGAACCCGCAACCTTGGGTACAGAAGGCCAGCGCTAGACCAACTGCGCCACTCAGAGCGACTATATTGTAATACCGATATAACGTTATTATACATTCATTCATTCATTTATTATATTCCATAGATCTTACATGAGCAATGAAGCTTTAAGATGTGGAACAAGTCAAAATTTTACAATATTACAATTACAATTTTTACAATATTTTACAATTTTTACAGTTTTACAATTTAGTAATTTTCTACAATTGTTTTACAATTTTCTGCAATTTTTTACAATATTTTGGCGAGATGTAGTGAGATGAAGTGAGGTCCGAGGATTCGCCAAAAGATTACCCGACATTTGCCTCCTTTTAGGTTAAACCTCCCACCAGTAAGGTGTTTGAAACAAGTTCAACTAAGTTATGTTAGTTAGATGTTTCTAGTAACGAATATTCTAAACACAGTAACTTCTCTATTTTTCATCAAAATATTAGGGGATTAAAACAAAAAAACTGATGAATTGATCAGTACTTAGCATCTCAAAATCATAAACTTCAGATATTATGTATAACTGAACATCATATGAAACAACAGGAAATATTACAACTGTCTTTACATGGATATTTATTAGGTTCTCATTTCTGTAGACATGTCTTCCAAAAAATTATAACAGTGTGGTTCTCACCATTGAATTATTCCACCAACAAAACCAATGCTTAAAAATAAACCACAGTCTGCCTTTCACAAATCAATTTTGATTCAACAATGAATAAGTTTGAATATATTGAGATTTTATTAATTTGTCCTACAGAATATCATCTGTAATATTGACAATTAATATTTGAGGAGAAAAATTCGCTCTGGCGCGGGGATCAAACCCGGGTCCTTGGTTCTACGTACCAAGTGCTCTGACCACTGAGCTATGCCGAATTCAATCCACAGCACCGGACCGAATTCTCCTCCTTCAGTGTTTCCCTTTGTGGCCTGACCCCGAGTTAGGCATGTACGTTGACATTATGTCCAAGTAAGTAGGTAGCAGCCTATTTTCTGCGACAGTCATTGCTTACTGAACAGAATTTTTTTCTCAGTGTAGGTTGTAGGTCGAATCCAGAAATGCATATAGAGTGTTAGTTGGGAGACCAGAGGGAAAAAGACCTTTAGGGAGGCCGAGACGTAGATGGGAGGATATTAAAATGGATTTGAGGGGGGTGGAATATGATGATAGAGACTGGATTAATCTTGCACAGGATAGGGACTGATGGCAGGCTTATGTGAGGGCGGCAATGAACCTTCGGGTTCCTTAAAAGCCATTTGTAAGTAAGTAAATAAGGTTGTAGGTCTACTGTTTTTTCTGAATGCCCTCGAATTTGTGTTTATGCACACATCTTGTTTCCTAAAGATAATTCATGTTGCCTTGAATTGCCACTGTTGGAATAAATTGCTAAAAGATGCACCCTAAATGGTGTATACAGTATTACTGTATTTCTCTTCTATTCTACCTGTTTTAGTATTTCGTATATTCTTATTGATTTTAATGTATTTCCACTATGGTTTCTGCGTACTATTGGTATGTAAAATGTCTAAGGAAAGAAAGTGTTGTATTGAATTTATGCTGAAAGAATTTTAATCTCTTAAACGTGGAGTAAATGATAATTCTGTCTTTTGTTCTCTGCGTGATAATAATGTCCTTTGTTCTCTGCGAATTCAGTGTTAGTAGTGGGAGTAGAATCTCTGTATTATACTGTATGTCTCTGGTAGAATATCTCAGATCACGTCACAACGAAATGATACGAAATATGTCACTTGCAAAAGTAGTTACACGAATTGACAGTGGTTTAAAGAAAATTATGTTAATATTGCCCTTCAAAAAGAAACATTCACGTTTCACACTGTGAAGCATTATTCCAGTTTTAAACTGATGAGCTATACCTGAAGACTGACATAAAAATAGTTGAGTGACTCAAAATTCTCTTACTCTATATTTATTAAGTCTGTAAGTAAAATAAACATTGCACTTACGTGCTGTTTATAGTAATTTCAAAAATGGCAAACACTGGCATTTTTTAATATTTATTTGTTGTTTATATTGAAATTGCATTAAACTGAGTAGTTTAATAAGAAAAAATGTATACTAGTATTAAATATGGAGTGTCTTTTATCGTGTACTACCATATTCACAAAAAACATAAACTTGTTCCCAGATTTATTTACAGACTCTGATAATCGTAATTCTTAGCAAAATAGAAAAGACGAACATATGAATAGACTAGATTGGTGGTTCTGTCTCATTCCTGCTTCGTAGTTAATAGTACTATCAACAACTATGACAATCCAGTTGTAAAAATACCAAATGAGTCTACAATTATTACGTTTCTATTATAAAATCTAGGAATATTTAATAAATAAATTAAAACAACTTTATTTGATGACAGCTAGGTTCTTTTGGCTAGTGGAGAATATGATCTCCAATATAATCTAACAAAATTTAACAATGTTTTGAAAAAAGTAGGACAAAGATTTCACACTAAGACAAAGCTAGTGGCAATGGAAGGCAAACACATGAGAAGGACTAAAATAATCAGACTCTCAAAATATAGAAAAGGTACAACTTTTAAATAGCTTGAATTTAAAAATGAATTTCGTCCTGGAAAAAAATATATAGAAGTATGAGAAAACAAATTGATTAGTAAGGAAGTACTTTGGAAGAAATATGTCAAAAAAATGTTAAAATGAGTTTCCATGTCTTATCAAAACCAGTAGTACAGCTATAAGGTAGTGAAACATGGACCTTAAGATCCCAAAATAGGAAGTGGATAGAGATGGTACATATGAGATTCCTCAGATCGGTTGAAAATGTTGTTAGATAAAATTAAAAGCAGTGAAATAAGGGATGAATTAAAAACAAAACACAATGAGAAAATTAATTGTTAAAGACAGTGGCACCAAGTTTTGGAAAACAGTGAGTGGTCTCTTGAGTTAAGTTAAAATAAATAAATATCATAAATAATATTAAATAATAATAATAATAATAATAATAATAATAATAATAACATGACGAATTATTGGATGGCCTCGGGCCCCATGGACATCACTGTTGGTAGCATCATGTAGAAAGAATGACAAACTACCAAGGCAACCACATTCTTATCACTCTATGGGAAAGTGTGACCTGGGGCGACTAAAGACAAGATGGAATGAGACAAGAAGCATATAATATTTTAAACATGTTCGTTATTTGTCTAAATTTCTTATGATGTGATGTTAAGTCCTGCATCAAAATTTTTCTTGTGTTATTTTTAGTTCCTTCTGCCTTCTTTACTCAAGCAGTCTTTCTCTCTCTCTTTTTTTTATTCGAAATCCCTCATTCGTTGGGGTTGCAACAGCCTCCAAAAGGTGAGATGTCTTACCTCTTAATTGTTGACGTTAATTTTTGTTTTAATTTCTCTATTTCATATTTATAATAATTATTCTAAAACTGGCAGTCTGCATGACATAAGAAAGAAGTGACTTGGATGTGACTGTTGTTAACAATCAACGAGCCCCAAAAGCTGGCTGCGAGGAACCCCAAAATTTTTCCAATACTATACATAGTATCCACAACTTTTTACACTTTGGATACTATACGAACCAATCAGAACACCAAAAATAGAGTTAGAAATGAAAAAAATAAGGGAAGAAATGGGGTAAACCAAACAATAATGGAATAAAACAGCTAATTTGGATAGTCATATATGCCCAGTAAAGGAATGTTTCATTGGAAATCTCCTGGAAGAAATAAATACAGAAGGCCGAGAAGAATGTTGCATAATGTTATAAATGAAGAGGACGGATGAGATGCCTGGAGATTGGGAATTTGGAAGATGTAGTCAGATGTCTACACTAAGCTTTTTCATCCTAAGGGAATATGGGACAATTTTATGTATTATTATTATTATTATTATTATTATTAATTGTTGTTGTTATAGCCTACACGTTTATTTATTTATTTATTATACTCCACTTTTACAGAGAACCCTATTTTACCTGAGATAGGTATGTTAGGGTTATAATTACATAATAGTAGGCTAATAATAATAATATGATATAGGTTAATGAAGTCTCCTATTGAATTAGTCTTACGTGTCAATTATGAAATTAATACAATTTAACAAATCTATATATTCAGCAAATCTGTACAAAGTTTTTTAAGTTATACACATGAATGAATGAAATGGAATGAGTTGAAATTAAATCCTAAAATACAATCTTATATTTCTATTAATAAGTTTCATGAAATGTATACTATATTATAACCTAAGCAAATATCTAATCCTAATATTCACTAGAATGTAGTTTAAATTTCTGTGGGTTGAAATCTCTGAAGACGTTACACAGTTTTCCGTTAAACATTGTTGTCACAAGCAATTTTTAAATTATATACATCACAAACACAAGAACACAAAAATACATCACACTAACATACGAAAAAAAACACACACACATAATTACTACCTACATTCAAGAAATTAAATTACAACATCCCATACAGAACAAATAACACTCTACAAAAGCATCTCAACACACAAACAACACAAACAAACAAATACAACCACACAGGCGTATACAAACTCAACTGTAACACCTGCAACAACTTCTACATTGGACAAACAGGCAGATCGTTTCAAACAGGTTACAAAGAACACATCACAGCCATAACAAAATTACAAAACACCTCCACATATGCAGAACACATACCAAATGCTAACCACACCCACAGAGACATCAATACAGACATGGAAATATTACACATCCAACCAAAAACGCCAGAACTAACACAGTAGAACAATATGAAATATACACACAAAAAACACATCCCAACGAAATTCTCAACACACAACTCAACTTCAAAACACATACACTCTTTGACTCTACACTATACCACAGAAACACACCCTCACAGGAAACAAAACAAATGGCGACAAAAAAAAACTATAAAAAAAATAATAATTCAGTGGATATATACAAATTTTATCATGTGTTCAGATTACAACTTTTGTGAACGTAATTTACATATCTCATAAAATCTTGATAACAGCATTTATTTCGGAACACTTGTATTGGTGGGGAGTACTTGGTGTCGCACCTGTCTAATCGACAAACTAGTTCAAGACGTTGGAGTTCAAATTTGTGACACTCAAATAACAAATGTTGGACTGTTTGCAGGGAGTCATCACATGCACAAACATTTCCACCTTCTGTTTCTATCTTGAATCTTTCGAAATAGCTACCAAACTTGCCATGTCCAGATAAGAACTGAGTAAGAACAAAGTTTGGTTGCATTAACTTAGAATTTAGTCTATCGTAGGGAAGTATAATTCCCTAGTTAAGGCTCCCTTTGTGCTGCGAACCCAGTAATCATTCCATTGATTAATTACACGTTCTTTTAAACGCTTCTTCACATAAGACATAGGGCATTTTGTGTACATATATTCCAGATCCGAAGCGGCAGCCTGTTTCGCCAACACATCAGCACGCTCGTTTCCAGTTGTTCCAGCATGTCCACGAACCCAACTTACACAGACATGCATTGTATTCCTGATGTTATTTCTTATTTCAATTGTGAGGGGATCCAATATATATTTATTGTCTACTGCATGGATTGCTGCCTGAGAGTCACTGTAGATGCGAGCACTATGATCATGTTCTGCGCACCATTTCACCGCTTCCTTGATAGCGTAGAGTTCCGCTTGAAAAACTGTGTTGGTGGGAGATAGACGGATGAGTTTTGTATGGACTTCTATGCCCTCACAATAGATGACAAATGCACAGCCAACGCATTCGTTAATTCTTGACCCATCTGTGTAAATTTCATATGTATGGATATCGCTACAGTTGTGAGATTGATAGCAGTCGTGCTGTAGTCCCGGATGTCCTGCGGCCAGAAAATGTGATTTGTATTGTGGATCAAAGGATAATTCTTGAAATGTTGTCTTCCGATTCCGTTTTATGTCGCTTATTCCTGCTTTGTAGAGTCCGATCAAGTGAAGTGGCTCTATACCAGCAATGACTAGAGCCGCATCTGTTGATATTGTGCGGTATGCTCTGCAGATTTGTAGAGCATATTCTCTTTGGATCTTTAAGAGTTTATTCTGGGCATATTTCTTATGCAGAACTAGACAATAAAGAATTAATGGCTCTACTGCTCCTCGGTATATTATTTTCAGAATGTCGGAATTAAGCCCCCACGTGGGCCTGGTGGCAGTAGACAAACCTCGAAGAAGCTTGCTTGCTTTTGTTGCCACATACTCGAGATGCGGTCTAAATATCAGCTTTTTGTCAAGGATAACTCCTAGGTAGTTCAGTGTGTCGACGAATGGAATATTTTCTCCTTCCATTATGAGTGGAGGTGCGGCTGCTACCTTATGTCTTCTAGTGGTTAGCATTGCTTTACTCTTACTTGGATTAAATTTTAGTTTGTTTTCTGCTCCCCATTTGGAGATTGTTTTTAAGGCAGAGTTTGCTGAGGTTATAAGACTGTTTATACATTTAGATTTGACAAAAAGTAGAGCATCGTCTGCAAATGCAATGATGTCACAGTTCTGAGGTAGTTGCAGCTGAAGTAATTCGTCATAAAGTATGACCCATAGCCCTGGACTACAAACTGAGCCCTGCGGACATCCTTTTGTCAACATTTTTGTGACTGTTGCATCAGATATGGTTAGCTGAGCTTTGCGGTCTTTCAAGAAATTCTGGACAAGTATATATAGATTTTTGGGGCAGCTTTTCTCCTTGAGTTGGTGTAGTATTTTAGGCTACCAAGCATGATTGAAAGCTCCTGACACATCTAGTGAAACCAGTAAACCTATCATTTTCTGCGAAAAGATGTCTTTCATCCAGTTCACCGTAAGAGATACTGCCTACACGTTCCCTCTCGGAAAAAAGTTGGTTTCACCTCTTTATAACTATTAATAAGCGAGTCCCCTAGAATCATACATAACTTACAATATTAAAAAAAAAAAAAACTTTTTTTTTTTGCAATTAAGCAAAAACTTACATCTCACTAATTACCATTTGACATAAATATCGAAAACAAACATTACATATTAATTTACCCTAGATCAAGGGTAATACCCCAGATCACATCTAGACTGCTCGCGAAAAAGAGTATAAGTCAAAAAATGGCCAAAATAAGATAAGTCAATATTATGTTACACCATGACATGTTGTACAGATTGGTATAAACAATATAAGTAAAATAATATAATTATTCAATTAAAATACAATCAGTTTTCTAGTATGTAACATAGCAAACAGTAAGACTGTAAACCATTACATTGCTTGTACTGAAAAGTTGTATACTGAGTGTTCAGTTCAAAGTGTGTCATGGCTCGCTGTATGCCGTCACGTGGCTAGTCAATGAGCCTGGAGAATTCAATCTTCCTACATTTCCGCAGATGTGTATTACTTATCTGCTAGAGAAGTTGCCTAGCAAGTACGGCGTTCATTCTGAAGAGTACTTACCGATACTTACGGTAACGCCGGTAGTGGCAGGAATGTGAACTGTTTCGAAACATGTACTGAGGTGAGTTTTTTCTTACTGTCGGGATATGGAGAGAGGGTTAAGACGATTACTTACGTATTTGTTGACATTAACTTCTACGGTCAACATGGACACAGAGCATTTGATTTGTATTGTGGAATGTTGCCGTACACAACTGATGATAACAAATACCCTGCGTACGACTTGGCCTCGCAAAACACAGTTCGAAAGAGGTTATGGTGGCACACAGACCGCCATCTGTTGCTACGACGTTCAAGTTATACCGTACGCGTTCTCAAGTTCAGATTGAACGCCTTGAATAATAGGCAACTTCTCTGACATAAAAGCTGAAACTTGCTTCAAATCGCTGACTCATCAACAGTGACGTCATGACACACTTTGAAATGAACACCCAGTATTTTGACTTATTCTCTTTTTCCCGAGCAGTCTAGAATAACAGATTGCCCATCCCTATGTTAAAATCGGTAGCACTTTGAACAGGATCGCCACCTGTCCGCTGTAAACGAACAGTACAGTCGCTAATGCAATTCAAATGGTAGTTATGACGTGACTCATGTAACAACTAGATGGCAGCATAGAATACCTGAGAAAAGTTGTTACCGTCAAAGCCTGTAAGGCCGAGCAATCTGGGTATATATCAAGTCCCCACACTGCCGGCTGCGCAGAAGATAGGACTGGACCCAAATTGAAGCGATCGCTCGCAGCCATCTTGGGGCCGTGACGATAGCGGACGGAAAGCAACGCTGATAGAATGCAATCGTAAAACAAACTAAGATTTATTACTATACAACATAAAAACAACCAAACATGAGCCTAAGAGTAACAAGGATAAAGACAAATATAAATAGTAAAACGTAATTACCTGCATTCTTGTGGTATAACATCAAATAATCAAAGATATTAATCCTGCAACTGTCAGTCAATAATCTTCGTCGTCTTTATGAATTGGGCGTATTTCTATTTACATAATTCATCATATCCGTAGGATGGGCTTCCTGAAATATATTTCAATAACCGAGTGAGAACATTAACTTAATCTTGCACATTGTGTGCATCTTGCGGTCGTGAAAAATAGCGGACGAAAAGTAATGCTGATAGAACGCAACCGCAAAAGACACTAAGATTTATTACTACACTATAAAAAACAACCAAATATAAGCTAAAAGAGTAACAAGGATAAAAACAAATATAAACAGTGAAACGTAATCACCTGCATTCCTGTAGTAGTCTACAACAGCAAATAATTGAAGAAACTGGAACTGTCATTCAGTAATCGTCATCTTTGTGAACAACAAATATTAAGCTGTTATGCTAAAATTGTCAATTAAAAATTCTTGTCTTCGTGATTAGGCCTATTCATATTTACACAATTCATCAAATCTGTACCGATGGAGTTCCTGAAATATTTAATTAATCGTTAGGACATTAACTTAATCTTGCACACTGTGTGCATTTTGCTTAGGCCTAATAATAAATATTTCAATAAACAAGGAAATGCATCAACTGTTATTATTAAATCGAATATGTGCAAGAATATCAAAATATTGTAACTAGGCCATATCTAGATAGTATGAAAATACTTAACCAGATTTATTTTGCACTCACCTATTGATTCATAAATAAAATTGATTTAGAGAGATGTTGTCTATCTTCTTCTGCAAAGCAATACTGTATTATTTTGCAGTGTGATGACATCTGATTTTCACATACAGATTTATTGTCAGATGCATTATTTTTAAAATGTGATTTTCGGGATATTCGTTGTCTAAAACATGGTCATGTAACTGGGGGAAAAGGATTGAAGAATTGAGCTGGTCCAGAACTAATTTTTTCACTTGACTTGCCAAAGATCCTAGGCAGATCATTGTTTTCTTTTAACAATAACCTAACTGCCTTTTCACACCAGCGACATACTGTTATCACATCCTCAGATGGAATATGAAGGCCTCCATTATTGTTCTTCAACAAAAATGACATTCCCTTGCTGTAGTTTTCATTTTCATAAAGCGCTTCTTCACAAGTGTCACAATTTATTGTTTTACTAATTTGCTTTACTACATAACCAGCTATGTATGTTACTACATTTTCTGAATATTCACTCAGTGCAAATGAAGTGAGGAAAAAGGTGCTATAGAGATCTTCTGCAGGTACCAGTAGATTATTACTGTTGTCATAGCATCTCATATTTCCGAAACACAGGGGATCTTCAGTAACGGGCTCAACATGTGCCTTGCTTGCTCCACACCAAGGTAATAATTGGACATTACTCCTCTCTGTGACGTTCCCAGTATTTTTACTCTTTACTTCATTTACAACTAATAAATGTGTGTATGCTGCTTTGACCTGCAGAGCTGTAGGGTTGTTGTTGTGTCCAAGTCTGCTTCGGATTTTATTAAAAAAGAGTTCTAAATGATCTTGACTGAACTTGTAGGTGGCTAAATAGCTCATCTGATCTGTCTCAATCAAGTCATTGTAAATGTTTCTAACTCCTCAATACAATGACAAAAAACCTATGATTGCAGTTTTTCTTGCTGTCTTATATAAAGGGATGTCATACTGATCTTTCAACCCTAGCAAGTAAGATTCAGCATAATCCAAAAACTGAAAAGAAATCACTTTATTTCTTTTACACAGAACAGACTTGTATCCCTTGGCAAATTTATTCTTTGAATTAAAAAAATCAAATAGTTTATCAAAGAATAAACAGAACTCTGCTGTTGCCTCTGAACCCTGGAATTCATTAAGACCTAGGTCATTGCAAAGAAATAATAGGGCATTACCAACAGAAGCACTAAGCACTTGGACAGCAAGCTTAATCTTCATTTTCTGTTGGACATAATTAATATGACGCATTGATACTTTGTTTGCCAAAGTCAATCCTTCAATATCCTGAATATTCTGTAATAGTTCAATAAATTTCCAGCTTATTATTTTGCCATTTTGATTTTTAATAGTTTTTAGTTCACCAAATAAATTTCGGTAATTTCATAGAAGACGGGCACCTGGTTGGATGTACTAAGTATTACCAACTTTTTTACTTTAGAGTTAAATGTTAGTGATTTTTAGTAACTTTTATATGTTAGTTCTAGGTTTTTATACTAGGTGTCGCATTGATGATGTTTCAATTTGATTGGTTATAGTTGTCATTTGTTCTAGAATTTTCGTTAATTTTGAATGGGTAATGACGTTGTCAATTGTTCTTGGTTGTTTGACGTGAGTGGTATTATACTGTTTTGCTGACTAAAGCTATTGGAAGTTTGTCATTTTATGATTTTCTTTCGATTTGATTGGTTATAGTTGTCATCATGTGTTCTAGAATTTTCGTTAATTTTGAATGGATAATGACGTCAGTAAGTTGTTCTTGGTTGTTTGACGTGAGTGGTGTTATATTGTGCCTGATGGGTAAAGCTATTGAAAGTTTGTCATTTTATGATATCTGTGAAAGATGTGTGAACATAGAACAGAGTATTAAATTTTATGTCGATTTTGGTTCAGTTCTTTCGCTGGTGAATAAAAATTGTGTCGATTGTTGACGAGAAAACTGTTCCTGTGATTCCAAGGAATTGTTCATTGAATTTTCCGTACAAGTTAAGGTGTAATAAGAGTTCAAAGAGAATTTCATTTTGTGTAAATACATGGTTTAGTTATGTGAAGTTGACTGTACGACAAAGTGGTGGTTTAGTTCTTTGTTGGCTGCATGCTTTAAGTTTAGATTGCCTTGAAGCCTGTGTCATAATGCAAGTGAAGTGGTTGTCTTTGAAGACGTCAATGAGGATTGAATTTTGTTTGATTAGGTGATAAATTATTGTTTTGTTTTGTGTTTTAGTGATTTGTGGGGGTAAAGTGCGGACGAAAACTGCCAGAAAAGTACTACCAACTTTGAAGTGCAAATGCCACCAAACACCATAAAAATCAAAGATGAAAAATTAAACATATTTTCATTTTTCGAAGGGCTTTTTCTTCCTTAAAAATATGAATATATGTATGATTTTCCATCTTTGATTTTGTAATGTTTGGTGACATTTGAACTTCATAGTTGGCAGAACGTTTTGGTAGTTTTCGTCAGCCATGTTGGATTTTGCCCGTCTTCTAGGCAAGCATCCAACATGACCTGAATTTTATGTTCACCTATTTCGAAATATGGATCTAGTGATTCTGCCAAAAAACTGCAACCTAAAAAGAAAGTTTGCGCTTACTCCTATAAAACATTCTCTTCTATTAAAACAATAAATATGTACTAATGTTCTCAGTCATTTTACAATATCCTAATACAATATATGTAACTAACTTACTTGTGAAAAGAAATTTCCGAATCCTTCTTACGCTGATTCGTACAGTTGTATGCAGCACAACTATACACCATGAGTCCACTTGCGGAATTTATATAGGAGTACAATGAAAATAAATGATAAAAGAACACTCTTTGTACAGTTGTATGCAGCACAAGAGCACACGATGGTTTCACTCATAACATGATTAAAATACTATATAAACACTATATGTATAGACCTCATATGTAGCAAAACAGTAGGCCTACACTGTGATTTCACGTATATCACAGGAGAACGATTCATTTAAACTATATAAACACTATACACACACACACACACACTATTGATTAAATTAATACGCACTTACTCCTAACACATTCAATAATACTGAATAACCTTCTATGTTATTTCAAATTAAGCGGAATTGTGATGTAAACATATTGTAATCACATGGCTCTCTGCCCCAAGATGGCTATGCGCGAAAGTGTTCAATTTTTGGTCGAGGAACAACGCTCGTAGTGAGGCTAGGTTAAACTATAAAACGTCTTTGGTATATATGATCTAGAGTAATACCACAGTCTAGTATAGACAGTCATTTTTTTTATTTTAGTAGGTTATTTTACGACGCTTTATCAACAGCTTAGGTTATTTAGCGTCTGAATGAGATGAAGGTGATAATGCCGGTGAAAGTTACCCAGCATTTGCTCATATTGGGTTGAGAGAAAACCCCGGAAAAAAACCTCAACCAGGTAACTTGCCCCGACCGGAAATCGAACCCGGGCCACCTGGTTTCGCGGCCAGACGCGCTAACCGTTACTCCATAGGTGTGGACTATACGTAGGAAATATGCATCCATAGATAGCAGCTAACCACTAGGATCGCTACTATCGCCTCATCACAGACAATGCGAAACAAGAGGACTAATAATATAATAATATATTATATAGGCCTCTTGATGCGAAATAGTATCGGCACAGTCTATTGTTCCTACTACCCTCAACAACGCCGCTTGATGATCCTGTCCCGAGCCTCTCGTCTCAAGCTTCGTGAATATACAGATTGTTTCAAAAATATGGGGCATAATTTCAGGTATGTATTTCCCACATGTAGACAATCAAAATAGTTCATTACAACATGTGTCCGGAAATGCTTCATTTCCGAGTTATGGCCTTCACAACATTGAAATTCACCGGAACGCTTTTCTTTCCACAGGTAATTGTCATTACAGAAGATGTTCAAAATGTCCACCTCCTGCTTGAATACAGACCTCACATCGATGTCTCATTGACCTGCGAACACGATCCCAAACTCCAGGAGTATTGCGTAAGTCCTCAGAACATGCCACAATTCGATTCCGAAGGGATTCCAAATCAGGCACCGGAGACGAATAAACCAATGATTTTAAATGGCCCCACAAGTAGAAATCGAGAGGGTTCAGATCAGGTGAGCGTGGAGGCCAAGCAATTGGGCCACCTCTACCTATCCATCGATCAGGAAACCTTCGATCCAAGTACCGGCGAGCCGTACGACTGAAGCGTGCAGGAGCGCCATTATGCAAGAAGTGAATGTGTTGACGATTGATCAGTGGAGTGTCTTCTAAAACATGGGGTATGGTGTTTTCCAGGAAGTTTGTGTACGCCTGCCCCATAAGTCTGTTTGATTTGAATACATGTCGCACAGTCTAACGCCTACACAACACTGAATGTAACCTTCGCCTCGGAATGAACTGTCAGAGTGTCCTCTTAATGTCTCCTTTCACGGCAACGACCTGCGGAAAGAAAACGTTCCGGTGAATTTCAATGTTGTGAAGGCCATAACTCGGAAATAAAGCATTTCCGGACACATGTTGTAATGAACTATTTTGATTGTCTACATGTGGGAAATACATACCTGAAATTATGCCCCGTATTTTTGAAACATTCTGTATACTGTCATTGCAAGTTATCTTGAACCTTACATCCCCTAAGTCTGTCTTGGGAACTGCTCGGTACGGCATGTATTCATCAACGTAACGACACGGCAAGGATGCCCCTCCCTCGGATAACGTGACTCTTTTCAAAAAACATTGGTTCTTTTACCTTACGGCTCTCTACTGTAAAAGAACTTGGTTCAATACAGACATCATCTTCTCTCGATACTCCGGTTTTGAGAGGAGAACATAGTTTCGTAGCAAGCTTTAATTAACCTGTAATGAGTAAGTATTTAAATATAATCGTGTGTACACTCCTCTCTCATCCGGGCTGGCAACCGGCAATGGAGGAGTTACTACAGCTACTTCTATACATTATATAGGCCTGCATGACTTACACCCTAGATCATATATAAAACAGATCAGCCAAGCTTATGTTAAATTTATACGCAACTGGAAAATAACAGACGCTATGCGTCGCTAGTGTCGAGAAATGAGCTTGCGATAACAAACACTAGATGGCATAGTACCTGAAAAGTACATAGAATAATACGACTGTGGCACAGTCTACTATATACAGTCGCGAAGCTTGAGGTCCTTTTTGCAAATCTCGTGATAAAGCGCTCCAAGCGGTTAGCAACTAGAAACAATAGACTGTCCACGGTCGACTTTGGACTGAATCGTATTTCCATCGAGTGCTAGCTCGTTGCGTATTTCACATTGATGCTTGTGAACTGTTCGTTATTGGTTGTAATGAAAATGTTAATGGCTAAAATACAATAAATATTGGAGTAATAATATTTTACTAGAGACGTAGAAAAATTAAGTTTGTTTTAATGCAAATTATTGATCACGTTTTATTTTCAATTCTGGTGGGATTATTATTGCTTAGGCCTACTTTTTTTTTCCAAGGATATGTTTTTAATTATAGCTGTTAATTTTGTTGTTATTTTTATTTGTTACTTTCTTAGAGACGTAGAAAAAGTCTGTTACAATAAAATTTATTAATCACGTTTTATTTCCAATTCTGATGTGATTATTATTGCTTAACCTCAACTACGTAAGCCTACACTACAAGTACCGGTACACGTACATAAGTTAATCCATTAATTCATATTTCCCTTATTGTTGTTGTAAAGGGAAATGCAAATTAATATTTATTGGTTTCATAGTTAATTATCGCTATAATCTTGAATGAGTGAAGCGATTATAGTAAATTTCAGTTCGTTTTGCACAAACAAAAATAATATTAACCTATTTCTTGCAGGTATCTTGGAGTTTATGGTGGAATTTAATATACTTCATTAAAATAATAAATTAACTTTATGGATTTAATATTTCAATAATGGAAGGAAGGCCTAGATTATATATACCAACAGATAACTCCTTTATATAGACTTTCGAGTTTGCAGTTGGAGGCCGGCTTGATGTAGTTCAATAATCGTTAACAGATGGCACAACGACCAACACCATCACGAGACACGAACTCTGAACCGGTCTGGTCGGTCTAAATCGATTATTTCTTGCTTACGAGATTATCTCGTATCCTAGATCATATATAAAACAGATCAGCCAAGCTTATGTTAAATTTGGACGCAACTGGAAAATAACGGACGCTATGCGTCGCTACTGTCGAGAAATGAGCTTGCGATAACAAACACTAGATGGCAGAGTACCTGAAAAGTACATAGAATAATACGACTGTGGGAAGACTTTTTTACGTCATGCCACCTCCAAATTTCTTTCTCATTGTAATGTGAGGTTATGTCACAATAAGACTTTGATGTGTCGCTAAATTGTAGCATACAGAAGCTTGTTTTACCCAAATTCATCAACACACATAGATGACATTTTGGTACATGGCTGATATAATGTTGTTTGCGTTCAATATATAATCTGTCATCATTTGATGTACGATATCTAATTGTTTTTAATTTTCAGTATACAATACCTCCCTAGCAACAACTATCACAAAATACTAAAAAGAGCAGATTTGTCTGCGTTTGTTGAATGCACATCATGATGCTCACGAAAAGGCACTAATTTATTTTCTGTGACCAAGATTACAATTTTTGAATACGAAGGAAAAGCAGGTATCCCTCTTCTGAAATTTATCCGCAAGGAGAAGAATTACAACTCCCTCCCCCTACACGTTTTCATTTTACAGGTGTATTATATGATGCGATATTGAAGCAGATAAATAATAACTGTACATTTCTCTTCCACATTAAATTCAACGTGTTCATAACGTAGACCTGATATATTGCTTCATGTAGGCTACAC
Source organism: Periplaneta americana (assembly GCF_040183065.1). Lineage (NCBI taxonomy): Eukaryota > Metazoa > Arthropoda > Insecta > Blattodea > Blattidae > Periplaneta > Periplaneta americana. The sequence goes on along the minus strand of NC_091120.1, from coordinate 95,537,951 downwards.
AGCTGGCAGTGTTCTTTTTGCAAATAAGCGGTCGTACTAATCATTTTCTTTTCATCTGAACTATTGCTAGAATATGCGTTTGTGTTTTTATTTGCTCTGTATGTTGTTAAATAACTACTCAACATCGTCTTTGGTTAACAAATTGTTCTAGTATTCGTTTCATATCAGTCTTACGGTATTGAATTATGTCCATAACGTGGGCGAGATATTATCAGGCTGGAAAATTCGCTCTGAATGCATTTTTTTACACAATTTTCTAATTTTCAACAGATTTACGATACCCTGTGCGGTTTCTCTGCCAATGCAGAGTTAATTGCAATATACGGTAATTCTGTTATTTTCCTGACAATTTTATATCCGTTCTCATAAACGTACTGATTTAGATTCTTTACCCTACTGTAGGTATTTTGCTCTCTACAAATCATCGTTAGTCAAATGAAATAGCTTATAATAGTTGTTTGTAACAAATTAGTAGACAACCTCAATCCCTCCTGACCGCCTCCCTTACGAATTTCTTTCTCACTTTAATCAAATTTACTTTATACTGGTCCTTAAATTACTGAAACTAGTGCTGAGGTAGTTACGGTGATTTCTGAAGTGAAAATCGTTCAATTTATAAGGGTGAAATCAAAAATAATTTTTGTAGCCTTTCCTTGTCCTTAATTGGAAATTTGAGTAACTTCATATGACGACAATATTTCTTCCTTCTTCTGCAGTTAACATAATCGCAGATGGACATTTCTAAATGAAGTCTGTTACACAGAAACCTTTGAGACAATATTGACACTTGAAATTCTTTATATAGTTCATCTATAAGAGTTAAACTAGCGCTGAGGTAGTTTCCTTCATACTCCGCTTATTCACCTTACATACATGAGTCTGTAACAGGTTAGGTTTGGTCAGTGCTGTCATGGTAATTTTTTTCTTGGCCATACACCCCACCCCTTGTTTTCTCCCTTGAAATATATTTTACTCTCCTCTCTCTATCTCTCCAATTGCCATTTAGTTATTTTTTTTTTAATATTAAAGAAGAAGTAAATAAATTGTTTTGCTTTACAATTTAATTGTACAAGTTTGATTTAAAGAATACACTATGTAGCACCACCATAGATGCACACTTGTCTCGATGAATCTTGGAGTGTATATTTGCAGCACTTCTTGTTTTTCAACTATTATTTTATATAATTCTGGATTCCAGTGCTGAAGAGGTGGATAATTTTTGTTTATGAACATCAAACAAAATAGGTACAGTAGGAACAGGAAGAGATGATCTAAGATCTGTATAGATCTCCACGTACAAAACTTAGGCACCATATGCTGTATGGCTCCTTACAGACAAAATTTTCATTTCCCCATACGATTAATTAAAAAAAATTGTAGGTTCCATACGATATATGGCCTCGTGTGGACTCCATGACAGCACTGGGGTCAGTTAGTTTAGGCACTTTTACACCTTGCATATACAATCAACTGCATCTCCACAAAAAAATTCCATTTAAATTCAACTGTTTTCACTTCAGAAATCACAGGAACCGCTTCACCCAGGTAAGTAGTTAGCAGTTAATCATTTCAAAGCTCTTGTTATATTATGAAATAGCATCACACAATGCTGCCAAAATAAATGTTCCCAGTGTTAAAATTACAGAGTGTAAATTTCGCTTAGGACAGTTTTTGCTCTGGAAAATTAAAGGAAACAAACAGTATATCAAACCAGCAGCTGAGACACAAAGCACCTGAAATTCGAAAGTGGTTAAAAATTTTTATATTTCGTTCTTTCTTATTTACCAGCAACAGAAGTACCGGTATCAGATTTTTTGCAGAGCTAATATCAGAGGCCCCTCCTATTAGAGAATGTTTTGAATATTATTATATTCTGGAAAACTACATTGGCACATCAACCTCCCCTACCCCCGCCTGAATTCTGAGCTGAAGCACGAAAATTTCGAAATGTACAAACTACAGATGCGGCAGAATATTACCACAATGGTCTTCAGCAAGAATTTTGTAAGACATATCCAAATATCTTCATGGTCTTTATATGTATTAAAATAAAACATATACTACATGTGAAGTACCTACTAAAAATGAGAGACATAGAAATGGGAAGGACAATAAAAAAATTGGAATGGACAAACACTAAGAAACTATTCATCTTGAATCAGTATGAACAATAGAATACTTTTTTTTGGTGCTAGTGGTATAGAATATGAAATTAAATTGCATCAATAAGTTTTTAGAGTTTAGCATTACTTTAAGTATTTATTGTCTCCCTGTTGGAAAGATGGAATTACTTTGTTTGAAACTTGATGAAATTTTATTGTACCTTAACTCAATTTATTAAGGTACAATAAAATTCAAAATAATAACTGCAGGCCATTTTAAAATTAATCTGTTGGATGTAAATTATTTCTTAATTTATTAGGACCATAAAGGTATTGTTACAAGCGATAGATTGAATCATTTTTATCTTAATAATTTAATGCAGGATGATTATTTCGGGAATTGTTATGCTCTAAATTGTGAGGATATTTTAATACTTTTTTAAAATATAAATTTGGAATATGTTTCCTGTTAGTAAAGAGTAATTCAGAGAGACTGAGGTCTCAAGCATATTTATTGACACATGCCAGAATTATTAAATATGAAAAAAAGAGTTCTTGCACTAACATACTGTTTATAAAGTAACCAAATCTTAAGAAATACAGTATATGTACTGGTATTCTATATAAAGGCATAGGAATGAATATAAATCTGTTTTAAGGAATTCCTATTTAATATTCCTGCTATAGGAACATGACAAAATAAATACAACGCAGCATGGAAGCTAATTCAACTTTATCGAGTATTGTTGATGAGATGTGTTATGAAGGTAGACCGAATCATTCAATATAAATGTATAAATAGGACGAATAATAATAGATTAATTTCAATGTATGTAGTATCAAAACTGAAAGCGGTAACTAGTCTATGAATGATGTCTTAACAAGTATAAATAAAATGGACTCTTGACAATAGACACACATTTGGCTTCAATAATAACTAGGACTTCAAGGAATTTATGGTAGCTCACCTTGCAGGCAAAACTCTGAATAGTCAGCATTGTCTAACTATAGAAGCGCGATTAAAAAGTATTTTTTTCCCCACCCATTACATATGATTGCTTTTCAAGTCCCGGTAATAACATTATTAAATTAATTATCCCACATATTTGGGTGGTGCCTTTCTTTGTTTCTGACATAATTTATGAGAGTTTCTCTTTTACACTTCAATAGAGAAATACAACTTTCAGTGGACAATGAACGTGTAACTCTAATGGAACTCTAAGAACCACAGCATTAATGTTTTCTTCTTTTCTTTCATGCCCTTTAGTTTTTGTTGCAGATAACATCATGCTATTGGATAATTATACATGCACCTTTCTAATAAAATTGGCATATATTTCACTGGTCTCAGAAGTAAAATTAAATGTATAATAGCTTCTCGGTGCAAAATATTTACTGAAAATTATTGTAGGATTTGAATAGAAATGCCACTTCTCAGGCAAGGTTATTCGTGGATGACTGTATAATATATAGAAAAAATTAGTGATAAATCTTATATCACCACCTTGCAAAACTAGCTTGACGTTATTGAAAACTGGACTACAACAAATAAAATTAAAATCAATGTGAGCAAAAGTAAATCAATATGTATCCTTCTGTAAAACACAAAATTAAATTCGTCTCATATACCAATTAAATGGATCACCAGTGTCACAAGTAAACACTTAGGTACTGTATATATTTTAATAACAAACTGGTTGAAATAAGTCACTAATATTACAAGGATAGCCTGGAAAACACTACATTTCTTTATGCGTATTCTTAAGAAAGCTAACCGAAAGTCAAAAGAATTAATGTACATAACCCACGTTCGGTCCACTGCTGTGGAGTAATGGTAGGCACATCTAACCGTGAAATGAGTGGGCCCGGGTTCAAATCCTGATTGGGGCAAGTTACCTGGTTGGGGTTTTTCCCGAGGTTTTCCCCAATTGTAAGGCGAATGTCATGTAATCTATGGCGAATCCTCAACCTCATCTCGCCAAATATCATTTCACTATCACCAATCCCATCGAGGCTAAATAACCTAGTAGTTGATACAACATCGTTAAATAATCAATTTTAAAAAAAAGACGTCAGATAAGCAGAGGAAGTTACAAAAGCTTGTGGTGGCGAATTTAAAGTTTCCGTGATGTTCAAGAAAGGAAAGTACTACAAATGGGAAGCAAAGTAGATAGCCTATATTGGTGTATTCATCACATGATATTACACAGGAGATATCACCACATATGGTTGTAAATAACCAAGAACATTTTAAATCTGAATGTGTATTTTAATGTAATCAAGTGTTGCTTTGTATAATAGGAACTGTAGGCACTGTGTATAAATCTCGATATGCATCTGAAAAAAATTGTAATCAACTTGGCAGAAATGTTCGTGTGTCACAATATAATTCGTAATATTCTATTTGTTAATGGCACTGTTAATTCTTTGGAAACAACTATTTATGTCATTTGGCAAAATAATATGAACATTTTCCATTTCGGTAATAAATTAAGTGGCAAGAAAATGTTCGTCACACCATATAATATTTCATATTTTTTACATGATTAATTATTCCTTTTCATTAAGATTTTCTGTTTATATTTTGGAATGCTTACGTTAAAAGACAGTGGTCTCTTTCATAAACTCTTAAGCATTTAATTAAATATCCTGTGAAGATCATAGTTACTTCGAAAATGTTATGTGTGCCACTATGGAATGACCCATCAGTATTGTTAGTATTGTTACAAATTACAAAACCTGAAACTGTTAGAATGGGATCAGGAGTAGTGACAAAAAAATGTAATGTTGTAGGCTTACATCAACATGACTATTTTAATCCAGTGTCAAATAAGGTGTGAAGGCCTTTTGAGGTAAACAGTATTGAAAATGTGAGGGAAGGGGTATTTCTTGGTAATGGATTAGGCCTGTATAGTTTATAATATGATTAACTATATATTGTTAAAGTACCTAGTAAATGTCGTAATATGTATATTATATAATACTGTAAACGAGACATCACAGGCTGCAAACTAGATTATTCTTGTTTTTGTATAATTATACGAACATGTATGAAATAAACAAGACTACTATTGCTTAGGTTAGGATAGTATTAGCCTACTTATATATTGTAATCAGGCTATATGCACAAATTTTCCAATATACTACTATCATAACTAAATAGGTAATGTTAACATTAATTTTCATACTGTGAATTTTATTAGTAACAACAATGTAATTTATTCGCCACAACAATAATTCCTTTCTACAATTCGCCTTAAACGCTCTCGTCAACAATTGGATTTTCACTTAACACAGTATTCGTTATAGCACTCCACCGACGACAATGACAATTTACTTGGACTAGTACGAACAACAATGAACTGTTAATCTTAACTAATATTTACAAAGCACTATTTACAAATCAGAACTATCAGTTCTCAGTTCACAGTTCTTCTAGCTCAGTCACTCGAGTTCACAGTATCTCGAACCACAGACCTCCAGAGACAGTTCACTGTACTCGAACTCAGGTCCCTCCAACTGCGGTCCACTGCACTCGAACTCAGGTCCCTCCAACTGCGGTCCACTGCACTCGAACTCAGGCCTTCGGATGCTGACGCAGATGCGGACGCACACTCGAGTCGAACTCCGGTACACAAGACTGGCTTGCTTGCTCTGGCTTTCTCACTGACTGGCTGACTAATCAACTGAAAACTGCTGTCGTTCCTTCGCGTCCGTAATTTATAACCACAGCGACGTAGCCTCGAAGGTTCCACGCGTCTCTAGAGATGGCACTCCAGAAAAAGCCAGAGCCCTCTCCTCTCTACCAGCACCAGATGCGCGCGCACTCTCGCTCCACTCTCTCGCCGCGTTGGCCCTTTCCCCTCTTCGCCGCGCGCCATCCCAAAGTGCTCCGCGCGATCTTCTCTCTTGCGGGACGCTGGTCGTGAGTTCGAATCTCACGTCGCTGTCACAATACGTTTTTGTGGTGCAAGTTAAAATAATTCAAAGTAAAGTATAACGAAACTCCGACAACATTATAATTATGAACGTCAAATTCTCTTATTTTATTTATTTTTCAGTGTTTGGTCCCTTATTTCCCATTGTTCTTTGGATTTATCTTAGTAAAATATCAATTAACGGATAAATTATGTTATACACTCAGTTGATAATTTAAATAATATTCACGACAAATATATAAAAACAGAAGAGATAACGAATCAAAATTTAGCCGACCGATAACTTTATAACATGGTCTACATATTCTATATTCTATATAGGTAGTTTGGCTTTGCGCCGAGAGACTGTATTGTATTCTATTCAATACAAAGGCGTACTTTATCTTATCTCTTCGCTTCGCCCACGTGACAGCTATATTTAGCTCCTTGTTCCGAACTTCCCAAGGTCATATAGGCCAATAATATTTATCCATGGTCATCAGTTGTCGACAGTACATACGAGATAATCTCGTAAGCAAGAAATAATCGATTTAGACCGACCAGACCGGTTCAGAGTTTGTGTCTCGTGATGGTGTTGGTCGTTGTGCCATCTGTTAACGATTATTGAACTACATCAAGCCGGGCTCCAACTGCTGACTGGAAAGTCTATATCGTTGCTTACGAGATTATACAAGCTGGCGCATAGAGCTTGAAAAACGAGTCTGAAGTGGTTCCTCGTAATGCCAATTCCGCCGCTCGGGGCGCTGTTCTGCCCTATATATTCATAGCAGAACACTTAAATGACATTGACATTTGGGACATTTAAAGGACTCACCATTGCTTATTAAATGCTTCGTACAATATTTTATGGACAATAGACGTAATTTGCAAACTTCTACTCCTCAATTATATTACAATAAAAGGCTGTCATTCTTGATATTAAAACATATTACATATAAACTGAGGGACTGTCTGCTCTGTACTTCAGTTCATACACCAAACATTTCCGGAAATAAATTAACTTGACATCTTACATATACGCACTATAGCCTACCCTTTTCAACTAATATTATTAATATTGTTATTAAATAAGATATTGCAACTAATTAAGGTACTGCATTATCTTTAATTTCCTTGAATTCACAATTACGCATTTGCAAGAAGGCCTAACTTTTCCCTCTCTTTTAAAAAAAAATACGGACGTCACAATAACTGAGAAGTATAATTATTGCGCGATTTTTTCTTGCAGTGGTGAAAACATTTCTATAGGCCTACTGATTAATCTATTGAGCATAGTGATAGTAAACGCTGTAGTATTTTAGTGCGTGTACGCCTACTTAGCTCTTGTAAAACGAAATTTTCACTTTCACTTTCAACGGAACACTCACTTATATTCAGTTCTTGTATCTTGCAGTAAATTATCCATTTGTGATCATCTTTCCAATATAACCTCCCATTGAAACGACCACTTAAAATCATGAGCTAGAATTTATTATTTTAAAAACATTTCCACGTACATACTGTTATAATTGTTATGAACCACAATACAAAAGACAACACTGTGAAATTGGATTAATTTACCAAGATCAACATCAATACCGGTAGTATAAAATCACATATAGGCCTAGGCTATATTATTTCATTACTTTATGGTATTAATTAGAAGGATTAATTTTGAAGAATTTACAAATATGCTGAAATAATTTATGACACTCTTATAGAAATGTAAAAATATGTATGTACATTTTGAAACAATGGGTATAGCACCACTTGAAAATGTTGAGCATTTTAACAGTAACTTGTTCCATCACGTTGTCTATAGTGTTCATTTATTGTAGCACTTTTAGAACAAACGTGGTTCACATACATAAGAAGAAATGACGATGGAATGAGTCGAACACATACAGTTTTCTTTAATTTTTAGCAAATGATGAAGTTGAATATATACTGTTACTTCATATCCTAACATAAGTAGAGTTGCCACCATAGATGTAACACTTGAAATGAATATAAAATAAATTAATGTATTGGTAATGATACAAGAATAAAAAGAAATTAGGCTAGACATAACCTCACAAAATTACAAACACATGCTAAAACAAAAAAAAACAAAAAAACTTTACGTATCCGTATATAATAAAACTAGATATTCCAGATATAATTTGTTTCACACGATAACCACCTCAGCCTATTTCGGCAGCAGCCATTATTAGTTACAGTTTGAGGTGCATTACCTAATCTCATACTAACCTTGTTAAGTTCTCTAACCTAATTCACTGATAATTACGTAACAATACACAGGTCTAAAATACAGACAAATACACATTAATTACCTAATAAGTACAGCATGAAGATAATTCATTACTTTTGTCGGTATTTTCTAAAAGAGAAAGGGAAAACAGTAACAACATTATCTTCAATGTTTACATCACGTCATTCACATTTTCATTAGGCCTATATCAGTAATGCTTGGTAAGTGAAACAATGCATGAAATTATTTTACATTTCGGGTCACATCATTCGAGAGTCGGAAAATGCAATTCGCCACTTTTAACATAGCATTGCTTGTTATATGAGAGAACTTTGACATTTACCTTAACCTATAAAGATACGACCTGTTGGTACCGAGTTCTTCACATAGCAAAACACAGACAATTTTCGAATATAACTTAGCTGAACAAACTTCAAATAACACTGTAATATGCTTGGCATATTATAATATTCGTACTCAATCAGTAATGCACAATTAATCGAACTATTTTCACGATGCACAATGCTTTGTAATGGTACTATTCATCATTTCATAGGGCAGAGAAGCGAACCTAGCGGCAGAAATTGTCATGACTCACAGAGACCTACTCTCGATCGTGCTATGCGCCAGCTTGTGTAATCCCGTAAGCAACGGTCTATATCACGGCCTACTTGATGAAAGGCCACCGCACTGAATGTGGCAACGCCGCTACAATGCATTTGTGGGGGCCGACATCTGTCATGTTATAGTCTGCTTGAATGAAAAATGTTTCTAAATTCTATCATGAAATAAAAGTAGATTCTCAAACTTTGTTGGATATGTATTCATAAAACATTAACCATGTTGTATCAGTGAGCAAATTAAAGACGATTGCAGCATATAGCCTACTTAATATCTCACAATTAAGGAAATAATTCAGTTTATTACGCCATGTAGGCACGATAAAACGTCTCATTATTATTGTCCGAAATAATTTTGTTATGAGGTTTACAAACAATGATAATAATAATAATAATAATAATAATAATAATAATAATAATAATAATAATAATAATAATAATACAAAATTGAGGTAACACATGTCATTTTCTTGCGGGTCAGAAGACTGAACTTAAAACATAACATTAATTAATTAAAAAAGGCATTATCCGTAATTGTTACATTTTTATTTAATAGGGTTCGGAAACTCATTCCATCAAGAACTGATGGAACACTATTTTGGGCAACTACTAAAATGTACATAGGCCAAATAGAAATTAATGGGACGAAATTCAAATAGAATCTGCTGAGTCATTTATATTCGAACTCACACTTTCTAAAGTCGAAACTGCAATAAAAAACCTGAAAAAGTACAAGTTTTCAGCTATAGATCAAATTCCGGCAGAATTAATACAAGAGGGCGGTAGCGCATTATCTAGCGAAATTTATATGCTTGTATTAACTATTTTGGAAAAAGACATTGTACCAGAATAATGAAAGGAGTCCATAATTGTACCTATCTTTATAAAAGGGGAAAAGACTTACCGCAGTAACTTTCGAGGAACTTCACTTTTGTTGACTTCGTACAAAATTTTGTCCAATATTCTTTAGAGACGATTAACTCCTTACTTAGATTAAATTAATGGGGATCATCAGTGCGGTTTTATGCGTAATATGTCGACTATAATTGACCAGATCTTTTGTATTCGACAGATACTGGAGAAAAAATGGGAGTGTAAGGGTAAAGTACATCAATTATTCATAGATTTCAAAAAGGCATATGACTCGGTTAAGAGAGAAGTGTTTATTGAATTTGGTATTCCAAAGAAACTAGTTTGATTAATTAAAATGTGTCTCAGTGAAACGTACAGCAGAGTCCGTATAGGCCAGTTTCTGTCGGATGCTTTTCGAATTCACTGTGGGCTAAAGCAAGGAGATGCACTATCACCTTTACGTATTAACTTTGCTCCAGTTTATGCCAATAAAAAAAGTCCAGGATAACAGAGAGCGTTTAGAATTGAACTGGTTACATAAACTGCTTCCTTATGCGGATGACGTGAATATGTTAGGAGAAAATTTACAGACTATTAGAGAAAACACGGACATTTTACTTGCAGCAAGTAAAGAGATAGATTTGGAAGTAAATCCCGAAAAAACAAAGTATATGATTATGTCTCGTGACCAAATATTATACGAAATGAAAATATAAAAATTGGAAATTTATCCCTCGAAGAGGTGGAAAAATTCAAATATCTTGCAGCAGCAGTAACAATTATAAATGACATTCGGGAGGAAATTAAATGCAGAATAAATATGGGAAATTCCTAATATTATTCGATTGATTGAGAGGCTTTTGTAATCAGTATGTTCTCAAAAATCTGAAAGTTAGAATTTATACCGGTTTTTACCAGTTGTTCTGTATGGTTTTGAAACTTGGACTCTCATTTTGAGGGAGGAACAGAGATTAAGGGTATTTGAGAATAAGGTGCTTAGAAAATTATTTGAGGATAATAGAGATGAAGTTACAAGAGAATGGAGAAAGTTACACAATATAGAACTGTACGCATTGTATTCTTCATATTCGTATTAGGAATATTAAATCCATACGTTTGAGATGGGCAGGGCATGTAGTATGTATGGACGAATCCAGAAATGCATATAGAGTATTAATTGGGATGCCGGAGGGAAAAAGACTTTGGGGAGGCCGAGACATAGAGGGGAGGATAATATAAAATGTATTTGGGGGAGGTGGGATATGATGGTAGAATCTGGATTAATCTTGCACAGGATAGGGACCGATGGCGGGCTTATGTGAGGGCGGCAATGAACCTCCGGGTTCCTTAAGAGCCATTTGTAGGTAAGTAAGAAAGTAAGGGTTCCTGCAATATATCATGGAATTCTGCACAATATTTCTAATTTTCCCTCTTTGCCAGAGCAGCTAGTACTTGCAAGATCATTTTAAATTTTGCAGTACGCCTAATTGTTGAGTAGTAGGCTACGACAGATATTATTTGTTTACAAATATCGAACACTGGTTTGCCACAAGGGCAGACATCTGAAACTAATAACTACACCTACCTTTCGTTAAAATATCAACATGTCTGAAATGACAAAGAATTATGTATGTGAAATTATTTCTACATACTTAGATACTTCAGGTAAAGATTAATATTACTGATGACAGTGATATCTTCTGTAAGCAGTCTTCCAATCTGCCACAAATCTGAGCCCCCATGTAACGTTGCCGCAATTACAACGCGGTGGCCTTCCAATCAAGTAGGCCGTGGGTCTATATAAAGGAGTTATCTGTTAGTATATGTGATCTAGGCTTACACCTTCAGCTAATATGTACATATTCTTATAACAATATTTTACAGGCTTATTATTTGAATTTACATTAATTTACAATTATAAACAATCCATAGCCCTATCATTGCTGCCATCATCGCTTGTTCCAAAATTAATTATTTCGCCAATGGCATCATCCATTCGGAATTATCTTCTTAATCGTAGGTACTACTTTCTGAACACGATAGAATTCTTCGATTGTATCCCGAATAACATGTTGATCGAAGTCGTCCACTTCAACTTTACACAAGTATAATTCTGGAATGAAATAATATGTTTAGTAGAACTATAAGGAAATAATAACTTGCAACAGTAATTCATTATGTCGCTCTCAATACACACACTATTGTACGTAACTATTACCGGTATAGCAATAATTTCTAAACATTACATACCTATTCTTTCCCGGAGTAGTGTGAGGTTCATTCGGTTGTAATTCAATATTATTTTTAATTCTCTTCACGGTACTAATACTTTTGCCAGAGTATTTAGCCTCTCTCTCATATTCCTTACCAAGAGGTTCCAGCAAATATTTGTTTAATTTTTCCTCCTCGCAACGCTTAATTTTATTATATTTGCGATAATTTCTCTTTCTCGCCTATGGATAACAGCGTTACTTTTTCTCCGCGGTGGTGTGATTTCACCATAATTACTACCCTGTGGTTGCTGCTCCATGGTAACACTACTGGTACGCAGTGAAGGAAATAGTTCTATGTTTCTTGACAAGAGATTATGCTGCGGAGCATGCGCAAACAACTCAGTTGGCTCCACCCCCGTTACGCGCTTCCTTCCCTCTGCCCCTCTGTCCCCGCTCAGAAGTTTCAAGATAACTTGAAATAACAGTACTAGACTGTGATAATACTACAAATAATGAAAATCAACGACGGAAATAGATTCTGTCGTAATGCTTCAGGTGATGCAAATCGTAACGAAAAAATGTTACAATAACTGGTCATCCTATGATACACATGCGGAAAATTGACGTACCGCCTTCGAGTGGCGGCTCCTTTTTCATTTTGCTGTGACATCTATAGAGGGAAACTATGAACTGTGTTCTCCATAGCCATTTTGAGGACTGATCTGCAAAATTATACATGTACTTAATATACAATGCAATGCTAGAAATTCTGTAGATCCAATGACGGATAGTAGGGTAATATATTATTAATTCATCTATGAATGATGAAAACATTCACCAATATTATACAAATTCCAACAATCCCCGACAATCATTACTTAGCACTTTTAATCGATAACTCTCTCGATTCCATTTACACGATAGGCAACACCAAAAACTGTAATTAACAATATTACGTGTTATAGTATTACTTGAAATCTGCATACAATAATTCTAACAGTACCAATCATTTTAATTTAATTAACAATTTAAATTAATTTTGTAATTTTTAATTGCAGAAAGATGATACTCATAGATATATAAGCAAAGAATTTTGATAGTGAATTAATTCATAAGTTGGCAGTTCTCCTTGGAACATTTAGTTCCAAACTGAAGGTACTGGAAGTCGCATGGTGAGTTTATGTAAAATTACCGGCTGATGTTTTTTTTATCTCTAACAGAAATGGTGTTTATATTGGATCAACTCTATGAATTAATTATAATTATTAAAAAGGGCCTATAAAAATGAGTGGCTATTATTATCTTGATGTCTCGTTGTTAGTATAGAACTTATTCTTGTAGTTTAGATGTAAGCTAACTTTTTTTTAAATTACATTATTATGTAGATGATGAAATTTCTCGTTATGAATTAATTTTATGGAGGTGTTTTATATAAATATAATATTAAGCACCAAAAATTAATGAGAAGGATGCGAGGTTAAGTTTTCAAGTTTCATTATAGCTAGTCTACCGATATTATAATGTGGTAATGTCTACTATCACAAAAATAATTGAATTTTCGATCTCATTACAAACCACACACGGAACTAACGCCTGATTTTGTGTTGCATTATTCCATGATAAAATGAAACTGATATAGATGTATCTGGAGAAATAAATAGGCCTAAGCGAGTTTTCGTAAGATCGAGAATCAGTGACAGGTTAGGTTTGGTTCGTTGAGGCTATTGATATGTTTTGCATATACGTTTGTGTAATTGGTAGACTTGTTTTATAACCTTAGGCATATTGGAGAAGTCGTAACTAATGTCACAGTCTCATGCTTTTGACTTCTATATGTAGCCTAAGTACCGTTTCTAAAATCTAATCATTTGGATTGGAGTTCGTCGTTAGTAATTCCTGTGCTCAGAATTATTTTTTTTTGGGCATTCCATCGTGTTTTGGAACTTGATATATCCAGCAAACGGTGAAATACCGGTGCTCAAAAACCTAGTTCTGATCACAGTCACCGTGAAAGCCTAAAAACTCATATAATTCATGTGCTGTTTGTGATAGAATTGCTGAGGGTACATTTACCATTTTTTTTTCAAGGCAGTGAGTGTAACTCGAGAATGCGAAGCGATAGAACGTTCGTCAATGTGTAACTAACACGACTACAATCTCAATTGCGTAATACTCATCAGCCAACAAGTTCAAATTGAAAAATTCGTGAGTGAAGACAGCAAATTTACAATGTCGAGGCATATGCAGTGCAAATGGGAGCGGGCATATAAGCAATGGGTAGCAAACGATAGAACCGACATATTTACTCTCCGTGCATATAAGAGGACTACTTCCAGAAGTCCCAGTTCAGTGAAGATATATCGGGTTTTCAGGATGTTGATTGTCACTGCTGACGTTTACTTTAACAGCAGTTTTATCAGTGAATATTCACGCATAAAATTGGCGGCTATGTCTCTGATACAACCTACTCCGATTTTGTCAAATACTTTCAGTATATAGGCCTAAGGTTAATTATAGATGTAGACCTAAGATTCTAAGACTGTCCACCATTGAATTTTACTTAACATCATGAATATAGAAAAGCTGGCACCAGGTTTAGAAGATTCAGCGTGGTTTAAGCAGACGACAATACAAAAGTATTGTATTTCATGACACTGACGACATATTTTGTAATGTCTGCCATCTGAAGATCATTAAAAGATTTAGAATGTGGGCAGGATAACTATATATTGTATGTAATAAGGTTAAAATCCTTACCATATGTTATATGATTTGACGCATGTTAGTTACATTTGCCGCATTATTTGTGTTGATAGACCGCACCTTACACAATGTTTTGTGTCACAACCATTAATGTGTTCTTGTCAGTATGTGGATAGAGGTGTCAACTGTCCACTAACTATACCTCACCTTTTTTACACTTGATTGCTACATACTGTACATAATTGGCTCATTGTTAATATTTCGTATTTGGCCATCCATCATATGCTACATATACAATTTCTTTTATCTGCCTCCAGACTAGCCAGTACAGGTTCGATTCCTGACAGGGTCAGAAAATTTCATGTAAAATTTCTCCCTTGGGACTAGAAGAGATTGTGGTGCACAACTTCTAATCACTAAATTGTGTACCAATATTCCTGGGTTAAATCCTAAATCTCTCCACAGTACATATGAAGAGAAGGCATAATGTCACTCTTGATAGTGATTCCTCTGTCGGATGGGGACATTGAGCCCGGTGGCCTCCTTGGTGCTATTTGACAGGAGTAGACTATGTGCTGGCACCGGGTTTCCCCTTATCCCTTCCTCACCATCATCATCCTCAACCATTCCCTACACTACACTTACACATACACATAATACCCTAGTACATGACATAACTGTTCACAGATACACATTATACATAACATGGTCCGCTGGAGTAGTGTGCAACTTGAAAATGAGTCACAGTCCTGCCATCTATCCGCAGTAAGCAGAACCTGAATCACGCAAGTGAAGTGTGTAGGCATTAGACAGACACACATACGCACACCCTTTACTTTCTTACTTGGGGAGGGGGAGAGAATAATCTGGACGAAAATCCTGCATTAATTTAAGAAACTGGGGTTACTGCACAGTTCTGAATATGAAATAAGTGGCATATATAAAAATTGCAGCTTGACGATCCATAGTCTTATTTATAGTAGAGGTGGTCTTAATTAAATAGGTATCTACAGAAAAGTTGCTTCCAGATGACTTTCGACTTTGTGTTTTGCTTAATGTATAAAGAACATTTTCTGCTGTTGTTCTTGAAGAACTCCTGGAATTGGCTCATCTGGTAGGTAGCTGTAGGCCTAATAATCTCACTGTTGTCTGTGTTGATGATGAATTTCTTGGAATATGTCCTGATAACAAGAAAAGAAATCTTGATTATCCAATGTCAGTATTATTAAAACCTGAAAATTATTAATATTCAGTTGTTCAGGACAAGATGATCACAACTAAAAATATTATATTTTTCTGAGATAAATTAATTTATGTAAGCGTAATTTAGTGTGTAGTAAAAATAAAGGGAAAGAGATACTGAAACCAGCAAAGATTTAATTTTGAAAAAAAAAAAAATTTTTTCTCGAAGAATGTTTGAAGCGTATTTTGCTTTTTGCTAATTTTATACAAACGGTGTAGGTCTACTAAATTTCAGCTGTTGTGGATATACATATAAACGAGTTGTTTTGTTTGGGACAATGTCGTAACTGATGTCATAATAATATATAGTAAAAATATAAACAAATATTGTATTTTTTCATATCATAGAATAAGGGTAGGTGAAACTAGCGCCCAGGAAGTTCAGGTGATTTTGAAAGTGAAAATCGTCGAATAGGCTATGCAGGTTTTTTTTTAGACGAAGTTTATTATTTAAGGCACCATACTTCAGTGAACCATAGTAATATAGTCATAAAAGACGAGTATTTTTCCCTGGACCAAAAATACAATATAAATTCAGTAAAATAGGCTACTTGAGCTTTCCATGCACTAGTTGCTATTACGGGTAATTGTTATAAGTATATTTCAATTACTTACAATAATATATATTTACCTTTGGCTTAGCCGAGATTCGATCTAACTTCAGTTCTACAGTACCTGGCCACATTATTATAATCACTCACATTTTTACTATATTTTACATATTACTTCCTCATTTGAACTCTGGTTTCCTTTCTTAAGCAGAATTTACATTACATATTTAATTTTTAAAGAATATTAAGTATAATTACAATTATAACAATGTTAATTCAAGAAATATTGATAAATAACCAACCACACCTCATTTTTACAGAAATTTCAGTATTTCATGCGACGTCCTTTGGCTTTAATTACAGCTTCAATTCTCTTTGGCATGCTTACAATACACTTCTGTATTATTTCCTGGATCCTCTCATTGTGATTCCAAACATGTATCAGCCTTTCAATAAGTCGAACTCTGGTAGTAATAAATTCTTTTGTCATCTCTATTTTTACGAGTGCCCAGACGTTCTCAACGGGATTCAAGTCCGATGAGTTTCCTGGCCATGGCAAAAGTGGAATGTTTTTGGAAGCCAGAAACGCTTTGACACTCCTAGCAATGTGGCAAGGTGCACCATCTTGCATTAAAAAATATTTCTCCCCATTTGGGAACCATTCGTTCAGCTGAGGGATAAGCCTGTTTTCCAATACATGGATATATTGATCTTGTTTCATTGTTCCCTGAACAATGTAGAGTCGTCCTGAACCTTTGCCTGATATCACAGACCATATCATGACTGATATTGGGTGTTTAACTGTGTTAACCAGTCATCCAGGAGCAAAATTTTCTCCCTTTCGTCGACGAACAAACATTGCTTTGTCCATCAAACACTGAAAGGTTGATTCATCGGAGAAGCAAACCTGAAAATTGTCAAAAAAAAACTGATAAAAACTCTCAATTTTGTCTTTAAGTATTAAATACAGTATTTCATTTAGAGTTTTTATCAGTTTTTTTTTTGACAATTTTCAGGTTTGCTTCTCCGATGAATCAACCTTTCAGTGTTTGATGGACAAAGCAATGTTTGTTCGTCGACAAAAGGGAGAAAATTTTGCTCCTGGATGACTGGTTAACACAGTTAAACACCCAATATCAGTCATGATATGGTCTGTGATATCAGGCAAAGGTTCAGGACGACTCTACATTGTTCAGGGAACAATGAAACAAGATCAATATATCCATGTATTGGAAAACAGGCTTATCCCTCAGCTGAACGAATGGTTCCCAAATGGGGAGAAATATTTTTTTAATGCAAGATGGTGCACCTTGCCACATTGCTAGGAGTGTCAAAGCGTTTCTGGCTTCCAAAAACATTCCACTTTTGCCATGGCCAGGAAACTCACCGGACTTGAATCCCGTTGAGAACATCTGGGCACTCGTAAAAATAGAGATGACAAAAGAATTTATTACTACGAGAGTTCGACTTATTGAAAGGCTGATACATGTTTGGAATCACAATGAGAGGATCCAGGAAATAATACAGAAGTGTATTGTAAGCATGCCAAAGAGAATTGAAGCTGTAATTAAAGCCAAAGGAGGTCGTACGAAATACTGAAATTTCTGTAAAAATGAGGTGTGGTTGGTTATTTATCAATATTTCTTGAATTAACATTGTTAGAATTGTAATTATACTTAATATTCTTTAAAAATTAAATATGTAATGTGAATTCTGCTTAAGAAAGGAAACCAGAGTTCAAATGAGGAAGTAATATGTAAAATATAGTATATATAGTATATATAGTATATAGTATATAGCCAGGTACTGTATGTTCTACTTAACAAAGTAATGTGTTAGCTATATCTCAACCTAATTCTGAGTGTAATTTTGGGTGTGTTGGGGGTTACTGTTCTCCCACACTCACTGCTTGTACCCTGTCGCTCCCAAAGCCCCACTGGCACTTAATAAAAGAAAAGGCATTCATTTATTTCATTTAGTGTTTTGCCCAAGGGTAGGCCTTTCACTGCAAATCCAGCTTTCTCCAGTCTTTCCTATTTTCTGCCTTCCTCTTTGTTTCCTCATATGATCCATATATCTTAATGCCGTCTATCATCTGATAACTTCTTCTACCCCGAACTCTTCTCATGTTCACTATTCCTTCCATTACATCCTTCAGTAGGCAGTTTCTTGTCAGCCAGTGACCCACCAATTCCTTTTCCTCTTCCTGATCAGTTTCAGCATCATTCTTTCTTCACCCACTCTTTCCAACACAGCTTCATTTCTTATTCTCTCTATCCCCTTCACATGTTCCATTCTTCTCCATATCCACATTGCAGATACTTCTATTTGCTTTTCTTCACTTCGTTGTAATGTCCATATTTCTGCTCCATACAATGTCACCTCCATACTAAGCACTTCGCTAGTCTCTTCCTTAGTTCTTTTTCCAGAGGTCCGCAAAAGATGCTCCTTTTTCTATTAAAAGTTTCCTTGGTCATTGCTATCCTCCTTTTGACTGCCTGGCAGCAGCTCCTGTTACTGCATATAGTACACCCCAAGTATTTGAAGCTGTCCAGTTGCTCTACTGCCTCATTTAGAATTCACAAGTTTATCTTATGTATTTTTCTTCCTATGACCATGCTCTTTGTCTTATTTGCATTTATCTTCATCCCATACTACTCACAGCTGTCATTTAGCTCCAGTAGCATATCCTTTAGTATAATTTGCTCTTCTAAAGTCAATTAAATATACAAAGACAACAAATAATAATTCCAGTGAGGTTAAGTTAGCGGGAAAACAACATAGGCTATTATGCAGAAGGTAGGCCTCTCCTATTCAATTACGGAAAATATATACTTTACATAGCCTATTTCCATATACTGGTATGCCTTAATTATTATTAATAATATTTTAAAAAATAATTTAAAGTGGCTGTTTTTGTATTCTTTAACATAGACCATAGCATCTTAAGTATGATGTCATTAAGATGTGTTTCGTGATTTTCCTTTGTACCCAGTACACCTCTTCTATGAAATTAGGCCTACCCCCTATTTTATTGTCTCTAGACACGATTTTCTTTACTGCAGTGTTCCTTTCTGTTGGAAATTTCAAAACAACACGTTAAGAATCCAGAACATAGAATTTTGGGCATACATACAAGACTACTTATATCTTTTCAATGTAGCCTACTTTCATAGTTCAGTAAATGTTTAAATGACGGGATAGGCCTATACCAAGATTGTTAGGCTATAGGTAACATGTAAGGACTGAGATGGGCTGTTTTTCAATAGTGCAGAATAAACTCTGGAAGAAATAAACATGCCACGTAATCACTAAATTAAATATGCGTGAAAAATAGTTTTATTTGAAATACTGTAGGTTGTATTTGTGGAAATATTAAGAATTTAAAATGGGCATTAAAAATAAAACGCTCACTTTGAACATGAATTGTGACAAATCCTACTGCTAAATTTATTTGTGGTCGCAATGTGTTAATCATATTTCGTAAATAAACTTGTGTGAAATTGGAGAAAATTGTATAGTGCCTCTGCTATTTTATTTGTTAATATAATTATTAAATATGCGAATGTAACTTTTATGTTTTATTATCGTAGCTCTTAGCATTTAACTTCAGTGAATAGAATTCGAGATTTTATTAGATGCTGTTAACATCTGGTACCTGCTGTACTCAAGTCAGTAGTGAAGTACAGAGAGATCAGATGAGGTGTTTACTTCTTCTGCGTAAATTGTTTCATGGTAGCAATATATCGTGTGCGCCAGTCCACAATGTTTGCTCTTTCAATTAGGAACTTTCTCTTGCTCTGGCACTTCTTCCATACAAACCCCTTTGTTTTTAGGAGATTACGGAGTGAAGAATAACTCCACCACCCCAATTTTCTGTTCCGAAACCAGAAATATCTTCCTAACCATTGGTACCACTTTCTGAACGAGATAGAATTCTTCGATTGTATCCTGAATGACATGGTAAATGAACTCGTCCACTTCAACTTTACCATGAGTCCTAATTCTGGAATAAAACAGTATGTTTTGTAGAACTGTAACAAAATAACTTACAACACTAACTCATTCTATGTCGCTCACAGTACACACATAGTACATAACTATTACAACAATAATTTCTGAACATTACCCCTGATCACATATATAACAGATTGCTCAGCCTTACAGGCTTTGATGGTAATAGTTTTTGTCAGTTTCATTATATTGCCATCTAGCTACTGCATAATAAATCATGTTATAACTCTCATTTGAATTGCATGGAGCAACTGTACTTCCATCTAGCAGTCGTTTCCAATCAACACTGGCGATCCTGGTGTTGTTCTCTTCCACATGCTACCGTTTTTAATGTTGGGATGGCCAATCTGGGACATTACATACCTAATTGAATCTTCTTCTTAATTCTCTCCATAGAACTAATACTTTTGCCAGAATATTTAACCGCTCTTTCATATGCTTTATCAAGAGGTTCCAGCAAACATTTATTTAATTTTTCCCCCTTACAACACTTAAATTATTTGCCATAATTTCCCTTTATCCACTGTGGATAACAGAGTTACTTTTTCTTCATGGGGTGTGATCCCACCATAATTATTACACTGAGATTGCTGCTCATGTTAACACTACCGGTACGCAGTGAAGAAAATAGTTCTATGTTTCTTGACAAGAGATTATAATACTGAGCATGCGTATACTACTTTGTTGCCTCCACCCCCGTTACGTGCTTCCTTCCCTTTACCCCTTTGTCCCCACTCATGAAATTCAAGATAACTTGCAACAACAGTAACAACATCAAAATTGCTAAAAGTAATACTGGAAGCTGTGAACATAGTGCATTCCTATTTTACAGAATGAGATATGGAGAAAGATCATGCAACTAATATTTGCAAGTATTTTTGCTTTGTACGACATGTTGTAAAAGTTTGTTTTCATTATGTCATTTGTATTTTCAGAGAGTTGGAGCAGAATGAGACACAGATAAGTGCGGTATATTTCAAGAATCATGTTATGCAGTCACTGAACACGCTTTTTGGTGAGGTTAGTTCTTATTTATGCTTTTTAATAATAATTATGAGAAAAGGACTGATTTCATTCAGGAAAACTTGCATAAGGTAGATATTTTGTGTGCAGATAGATGGGCAGGAAATTTATGAAACAGTATTATTTTGACATGATTATCAAGAGTGCTTGACAGCCCCTATTCTCCGATATTAAATACTGTGTCTGAAAAGAATTTAAAATTGTTCCTTTTTCCTTCGTTGAGTCAAAATTTATTCATAAGTACTTATTATAGGAACATCAAGCTGTGTTTAACAGTTGACTTGCTTGGGTAAAGAATTTTCACACGTTAGAATGTGATCACTGATTGTGCTGCATCTGATATACACATTCATGCTAGAAATTATTGATTTGGTTACATGCTGTGTATTATGCATTTGTTTATGCCTATTGCATGTATTGAATCTTATCTTCCTATTTTTAAATCTAGTTTGGATTATTGTAGTATGTAGAAACAAAATTTTGGCCATCTTAGTAAGCACTGAGCATGTGCAATATGTTATAACTGGAACTTGAAAAATTTAGGTGGCCCTAATTTTGTTTTGGGTCTGTACATGAAAACTGATTGTTTATGTGTAATTTTATTACCATAGTCTATTAATAGAAAACCATTGACCAGAAGCCTAGCAACAAAATTTATATTCGAAGTTGCATAAAGAAGACTACTCGATTTTGAAGTCAAGTTCACAGTTATTTTAAAAATACTAGGAATTTGTTATACATTTGAGGCATTCGAAAAGTAGGTAATGGCAACATAGTTACTTTTCACACTAAATTTATTTAGGTTACTTTTGACATATTCTAATATAGTCCTCTGACTTGTCAAAAATACGTTGCCAAATCCTTAGAAGATGGCGGACTCCATCTGCAGCATCATTTCTGGATATCTCTGTGACTGATCAAACTAAAGTTCTTTGGATGCCAACTCTTGATTGAAAGCGAATGCTTAGCTTCCACCCATCTTGCAGTAGTTCAATATGGTAGGACTTCTCTCTCACAGGCTTCTTGTGATCCCCTAAAGCACTGATTTTACTTTTTTCTCTTGCAACTTGGATTTTATGCAGCACTTTTATTTGTACCTACTGGACAATTTCTAGGGCTGTATTATTTACTACAAATCAGAAATAGTGACGATATTTACAAAATATGGTTACTTCAAGGCTTTCAATATTGCAGGTTTATGAAAGAATCGCTGCTATGTTACATACTACAAGATTCCAATGGTCACCACTAGGAGCACTGATTTACAGTATTGTTGCCATTACTTATCGAATGCCCTGGTATTAATTGTACCAAGCTAGATATTCAGTTCATATTTTTGGGTCTATAACTATATATCATGCAAAAAATTCTTCATTCGCTCATTGTTCTATAAATTAAAAAAAAAAAACACATATAAACTGTTTGGGACGAATTGGTAACAATAAATATTTAATAGAAAGAACAGTATGTGGTATTGAAGATTGTTTTTATGTGAGGGATAGTCAGAAGGGAATTGTTTTTATGTGAGGGATAGTCAGAAGGGAATGGTTCTTCACTGCACCTCTCTATTCTTAAGGCTTTTCTATACCAGTCATTAGAGAAAGACATTTTTTCCGAGACAGTTTACTTCCTTGTATGCTGTTGTTGGAACATATTTTCTTATGTGACATCCATATGGACTTCAAGCTATGTTAAAAAAAAACTTCAAAACTTAATTAGACAGAAACCCACTGCAGAGCAAATAATGACATTGAAAACCCTAGATAGACAGCAAAGAAGTGGGGAAAGTAGTTTTGATTGGGTAAGGTACTAGTGTAGAAAAACAACTACTTCAATATAGTGAACATTCAAACATTTCGTATCCAAATAAAGTAATGTTTTATTTCGCCTAGCTCATCAGGTGTCCCAACCATAAAGTTTTTCTGTATAAGAAAAAATTGGCAGAAATTCTTTGCACATACCATACTAAGCCCTGATCTTTTTCTATTTGTGTTTCGAATTGTCTCACCACCTACCTGGGGCAGAATGAAAGGATGGAAGTAGAAATGCTTTCAGCCGCAATGGGATGATTGTTAATTTTCGAACAGAAAAGGTTTTGCAAGAATATCATTATGGACAATTCATTTCACTTACTTGACATAAGATGATTGCCATATAATGATTGCATAAAGGACCTGAAATAAAATATGTATAATTATATATTTTAACTTTGGTCTATCTGTTTGTTACATATTGCAGTGATGTTTTCTTTTTAGGTCGGAGCAAGTATATGTGTGGATGTGCTGAAGTATAATCCCCTGAATCGAAGGGCTGTTCTTCGTTGTCCAAGTGCCTCATATGTGAAGTTGCGAAGTTCACTAACTTTGTGTGAGAAATACAACGATATTTATTGCAGATACATAGTTCACAATACCTCTCCATGCCTGCTATCTTTGTTGGGAACTAGTAGAGATTATAATCATTACTAAAAGTTGTTTTCCAAGTAAAGTGTTAAAGTATGTAATAATTGTTTTAATATTTAACAGAAAACGCGCTCAGATTTTTTGTGATTATCTTGTAAACTAAAGCTAACAGATATGCCAAATAAATACCAGCAGGGTAAAGATACTATAATATTTGTTACTAAGGAAGATCACTCGACACCTAGTACAGTGACTTTACCTCAAGCTGAACCTCCTCCAGGTCTTATTTTGGCTGATGGCTCGATCAATTGGAGTTGTCCTTGTTTAGGAGGCATGGCTACAGGCCCGTGTGGTGTTGAATTTCGAGAAGCATTTTCATGCTTTCATTATAGTGAAGCAGAACCTAAAGGTAGTGATTGTTACGAAGCATTCAAAACTATGCAAGAATGTATGGCAAAATATCCTACTTTGTATAATAAGGATGAAGATAATGAAGATGAATTAGAAATTCAAATAGATCATGAAGAAAAACAAGAGAGTAACGAAAGTACTGAAGCTGCATTAAGTTCAGTAGCTTCATCATCAGCATCACCATCATAATATGTCAGTGATTAGTTAATGTAGTTGTGAATAAATGTAGGTGAAGAAAAAGAGAACTAGTCTTCATTTACCTGAAAAGGGTAGTATGGTGACTAAAATGTTACGACAGTACTTGTGTGTTAATGAATTGCTTAAGTTTAAAGAGCCTGAAATGAGCCAGAATAATTGTTTCAGAACTTGTTGCATAATTCATGTTCATTGAGACATATACTAATGTTGAATAGGTTTGAGTTTGGTATTTGTACTTAATGACATAAAATTGTGCATTAAAACTATTATTTTGTTCAACTAAAATTGGCCTATTTATTATGAAAAATATCTTTCAGTGTTCTTCTTCATGCTCAAGTTCTTGGGTTTATAGTTCGGTGAAATAATAATTTGCCCATAAAGGTGATAATATGTGGATAGAGTGCATTTGATGTTCATCATTACGTAACTGAAAAGGTGGGTGGCTTAATAGGAAAAAGTAGTGAATGAAAATTAAAGTTTAATAAAAAGACCTTCGCAATTTTAAACTAAAATTTCAGTTTTTAAGAGAATGCCCACCTTGTTGTATACAATGCTTAAGACGGGGCTTTGATACTGTATGGATATTAAGTCCTTCATATGGTAGTAGTGTTTTTATGTTGTTAATGTGATTTGCTATGTGGTTTAAATAAAGGGGTGTTATTCTAAATTCACATTTAGAAGTTTTGTATTATGTCTGTCTGCTGTCTGGCCGAAAAGCTCCAAAGTTTGGTCTTGAGTGAAACTAAGATGGAGATGAAATAGTCTTTGTAGGTAAAAAATATGCTTCAAAATCTTGCTTTCAATTTCTATAAAAATGTACCGGTATCCTATGTATTCCTTGACAAATTACTGTATTATGTACCTTTAAATTTTTGGAGCAGGTCTCCATCACTTTTAAATAGATATATCTTAAATAAAATTAATTAAATTGAAAATAGCAAATTCATATTATAATTAATTTCTGCTCGTAAAGAATTTAGTCTTCATTTTCTTTTGCACAGAAATTTCATTGAAGTGAAAAATGAAACTATTTTTTTTTTCAGAATTATAATGCACATAATTTTTTTATTCAAAACATCTCGTCAGTGGTTAAAGTGTATAGATTTAGTAATGAAATGATAGTTTTTAATTGGTTTTGTTTCTCTGCTCTAGTATTGTGTAGTAAACTGTTTAACTTCAGACTCTGTCATTGACTTGTACATACAGTACTTGTTTATATAATTATCACTGCCAAGAAAAATCTAAACTATGAACTGAAAAGCATAAAATGAGTAGCAGCAACTCTATCAGAAAATCACTCCAAAAGGTGGACTTCATTTCGCAAATCTACTTATTCACAGTACAGAATGTTTCTATACAGACCAGTCACACTCCTATCTCTACCTAAGAAAATCTGTTGTCAGACTGAGCGCATATGGACAGGTCCGTGCACACCTCCCTATGCAGACCAGTCTCACTCCACACCTTACCGTGTTGCTTCCTCGGGGCAGGCACTCCACAGGCATTAAGCTGACTGAACATTACTACCTGGGACCGGTCTGCATAGGAACTCTCTGTACACTGTCGTACATGATTTTAAGGTTAGATTGCTCAAAATGTGAAAGACTTTACATATTTTTGTATAATGTGTGTTTAATTTATTTTTCAATTCCATTTCTTTTATTTTTTAGCAATATTGCATTAAAATTGAAGAGTATGGGGTAAAGCATTGGTGTAACCTTCATTACTTGTAGATAAGTGTAGAAATACAATGGTAAACCTACACCAAGCCAATGAAGGAAGAATTCAGGAGTATGATGATAAATGTGCTGCCATCTGTTATCAGAATTCGTAAACTTTAAGGTCATATTTCATTCAAAGCCACTGAATTTAGCCTTTTAAACCCTTATATAGTAAAATCCCTTGTATCCGGCACCCAAATAACCGGCAATACAAAAACAACGTCACTTTTGTCTAGGCCAAAAAAAAAAATTCATTCATGTGAAAGGAAAGAGTTGGACGAAGATTTGAGTGGTTTTCGTGGATGCACATGTCACATATTGTGTGTACTCTTCACATTGTCACATGTGAAAACGTAGACAGAAAACCCCGTTATGTCCCTGGAGTAGATCTGGTAGTGTCAGTAAATTGCCACTTGGGCCTTGCAAACAATGTGCAGAGATGATATCTTTAAATTTACAACTTGAACTCACCTGTTTCGAGGAGGCGTTGGATGAATCTAAATAAGAAAGTGTGAAATTCTCTGTTCCTACAGCATGTAAAAGTTTCATTCATGTGATAAATAGCATCATGGCAACTACCGCTAAGCGCAAGACTATCATTCTCACATTGAAGCAAAAGCTGAATTACTCGAGAAAATGGAGAGAGGAGTTAGTAGATGCAAATTAATGGACGAATGTAAAGTTGGAAGTTCAACTTTATATGATATAAAGAAACAAGGAAATCAACTCCAGCAATTCATAAGTAACACTGAATCTACGAAAGTTGCGGAAAATCGGAAAACTGTACATCAGTTCCACTGTGAAGAATTAGATCGTGTTCTATACCAATGGTTTGCAGTTAAAAGATCTGAGGGAATGTGCATTTCTGGGCTGATGCTACAAGAAAACACCAAGGAATTGCACCAGAAAATGAAACTGCAAGGTGAGTGTGGATTTTCCATTGGGTTACTTAACAGATTCAAAGAAAGACATGAAAACTAGACGTGTCCAGTGAACAAAGGAGTGCCAATGAAGTGTCCACGGATCAGTTTATTAATGAGTTCCAGGAAATTGTGTCTGAGAATAATGTTAGTGTGAAACAAATACATAATGCAGACGATACTGATTTATTATGGAGGTGTCTTCCTACAACATCGTGTGCGATGGAAGCCTCACCTAAGATCGTTCAATGGAAGTTAATGCATTTTTGTGTTTAGTGATGTGTTTTAATAAAGAAAATCCAAACAGTTTTATGTTATTTAGTTATGATAAAGTGGCTGAGAAATAAGCTTCATATGGCTGCAGTTTCAACAGGTTGGCATCATAAAATATGAACAGGTAATTTGTTACAATACTTATTCAATTATCTGGCAAAATCTCGAATCCGGAACTTGCCTGGTCCCATTGGTGCCGGTTAAGAGGGATTCTACTGGAATATGTTCTGAAATGCAACCTATCTGAGAGCTGTGATATGAATGAAAATACCGTTGTTAATAGAAATGTGATAACACATGTAAAGGTGCATATTAATGGAGTGGTGACGAAAAAATATACATTATTTTCATAATATGATGCATTTTGAAGTGTAAGTTATATTTTTCTATGATTCTTTCAGGTAATAGATAATTTTTAGTGTAAATATCACGTAGACTTGTATACAATGCCTATTTTGTTTAATTTTGTGTCTTTTTTGTCAAGTCCCAAACTTTATTATATTCGTAATGGATGTTATCTGTTGTAGACCTATACTGCAATCCTAGAAATAGAATTCATATTGTATTCAAGAACTGCATGATTTAGCAAATGAATTGGTATCTGTTTCAATGAATTTTTCAATAAATTTACTATACTCCTCTATTAACTATCGAATGTATATTAATAAGTGGCATACTTTAGAGCAATGGTCATCAGCTGTAGTGTATTGGTGTGTGCAGAGTTCCGGGACAAGTGCATTGCAGGAGCAAGCAGCACAGCAGTATGTGTCGAGGTCTTCTGAGTGACGGTGGCTGCTCGACAGTTTCATAAACTGCAAACACGTCAGGTGCTGTGGCATGTTGCTGGATTGATTTCTTAAACTACGAGAAGAGAGCTTTATTCATGGAACAACTGAATAAACCTATTCTGGAACTGAGAATAAAGTTAAATGCACTTGTGACTTAGCATTTCTAACAGATTTATGAGGGCATTTGAATGTTTTGAACCTCTCTCTTCAAGGTAAACGTTAAATAGTCACCCAAATGTCTTTAAACTTACAGAGTCAAGGTCTTTAATCTTACATTATCACTTTGAGAACGTTAGTTAAAGGATAAGAACCTCGGGCACTTCTCAAAACTAAGGACAGTTCACACTTCTGTAACGACCGCAGACTTGCAAGAATATGCGCAAGTACTAGGAGAACTAAATCAGGAATTGCACTCAAGATTCCAGGATTTGGAAAGTCTTGAATGTTATTTTGAAATATTCACGACTCCATATTCCATGGAGGTTGACCATACTTCAACTGAATTGTAGTTGAAAATCTTGGCTCTACAATGTAACCGTAAATTGAAGAAGAAATTTGCAATCAAGAAAAGTTCGTGTGAGGTTTATAACAATCTTTCACATGTCCGATTTTCACGATTGCACAGACATGCTGTTCGAATCTTATGCTTATTTGGATCATCATACATTAGCGACTAGTTTTTTTCTCTGATGAAAATTAACAAATCTCGACATAAAAATCAACTTCCATATCACAATTTAAAATGAGCACTGAGACTGTGCACCACTCAAACAGTGTTTCCAAATATTGAGAAGTTAATGGGTGAAAAATCGCTGCCATTGTTGAGTAAACTTCTATTCGTGTTACACAAATAGCAGCAATATTTATGTTTACTCTGTTTCTTTCATAAACAATTTATAGTTTCTCATTTCAATTATTTATCTCCTTTCAAACCTAAAATAGTACCATTCATTATGTTCATGGTTTAGTTAATGCATATTTATGTATATAGTGCCAATCAGTGTTTAATTTAGAAATACATGCACGGTTTTTATTAATTTGAATACTGTATTAAGTATTTAATTGAAATTGTGCCCGTAATATGTAACAATTGTGCTGCCGCTATTTAATACTTTAGTTTGCATATGTTATCATGTCCAATGTCTTGCTCATTAAAGTACAGAGACACTGCCACTGCACCTCTGCTCCATTACCGCACACTCAGTTATTCAGGGCAAGCGAGCGAGCTAAAGAGATGCACAGTGCAAATCAGTTGATGACCTCTGCTTTAGAGGCTCATCAAGTTACTGATGAAAAAATCTGAAGTTGTGTTGTTGGTTGCTAGGTTAACATTTTCTCCTGATGTAACAGCAAGAATGCTATGACATGCACAGTAGCAACTTGTAACTTTTGCATATTTATGTACCTATTGAAGTTGGTTTCCTTGATATACTCTTCGGTGTTATTTCCCACTTCAGTCTCTCTAACCATCTATATAGTAAACTTATCATTAACAATTCTTGATCTAGTGTCTAATTTAAGAACAAGCAAGTTTTATTTCAAGCAGGAGTCGGCAACCTTTTTTAGGTGTGTGCCACACTGCTAAGAAGAAAAAAGTGGGCTGGATAGGATTTACATGTAAATGAAAAATAAAAACTATTCAGTTGTACTACGTTTTAATTGAAAGAATAATGAAAAAACAGTAATTTACATTATAAATTAACATTAATGAGAAGATTTCGGCTGAATTTTAGATGCAAGAATATTTACATCTCTTGTAATGTTGGTGACAGATAATACGAAAGCAGTGGTGCAAATGGTCATTTGTCTTTCTTGAGCGAAATTTTCATTTTTCATATTTCATTCTTGAAAATGTTCGCTCACAAATGTAGGTACTTCCAAAAACAGTCAAGGTCTCTCTGTCTCTTTTTTTTTTTTTAGTTTGTTATTTAACGATGCAGTATCAACTACTAAGATATTTAGCGTCAATGGGGTTGGTGATTGTAAGATGGTATTTGACGAATTGAGGCCGAGGATTCG
The DNA here is from genome assembly GCF_040183065.1 of Periplaneta americana. NCBI lineage: Eukaryota > Metazoa > Arthropoda > Insecta > Blattodea > Blattidae > Periplaneta > Periplaneta americana. The sequence continues at coordinate 95,507,731 of NC_091120.1, read as the reverse complement.
CCATAGATTACCTGACATTCGCCTTATGGTTGGAGAGAACCTCGGAAAAAACCCAACCAGGTAATCAGCCCAAGCGGGAATCGAACCCACACCCGAGCGCAAGTCCGGATCAGCAGGCAAGTGCTTTAGCTGACTGAGCTACGCCGGTGACAAGTTCTCTTAAGTTAGGAAATTTTGATTCTGGGAGACTCTTGTAAAATTGTACTATAGGATTTGCAAGAAAATGTAAATTCACTTCGTCATTAGTCTGCAAGTCATTGAGTTAAAACTGGTAAATTTCTGGTACCGTCATTTCCTATAACTATAATCCTGGAATACAACTATGGTCCATGATACAACTATTCAAAAAAACATTGTAGAAGTAACATAGATCATTCGTAGATAGCTGCAATGACTTGACTTCAAACTACAGTACAGCAAAAATATGGATAAACGAGGTACTACGTTATAGAGTACAAAATTTGAATGGACCATAGTTATGGGAAATGACAGTACTGTCTTTATTTCAATACTGAAAGAGTTCTGAAACAATCATATCTTTTTGAATGTTTGTCAAAATTCTGAAATCCTTCATGATATTTCTTTTGTAACAACTCTAACCTTTCACAGAATCTTTCATGAAGAACAGTGATCATGCTTTCTTACGAAATACTCTTACAGCAAGGGAAAAGGAATAGATTTTCCTTTTTCAGTTGCTTGGTAAACAGTTTCCGTTCGAAAAATTTCACATCTGGAAATTGTTTCAAACTAGTCTTCCCTTTCCCTGCAGTCTTATGTTCAACTCATTCAGATGCTGTGTGATATCTGCTGGAAAGGCTAACTCCCGTAACTTGTCTCGATCAGATAACTTCTCATTACTCTTTCCTTTTCAGTGAGGAAAATTTGAATTTAATCGCAGAGGTCAAAGAAGTGTTTGAGCATTTTTCTTTACTAAGCCTCCTGATTTCAGTAATATAGTATAAACATCGTCATACTCTTCCTCTGTTTCTAATAAAAGCTGCTGGAATTGACGATGGTTGAGGGCCAATTTTCTAATGAAATTTACAGTTTGCACAACAACATTCACGACAAATTCCAAATTGAAACTTTGTTGCCAAATGCTTGCTGGCATATGATACAGTAGACCCCTATAATCTGTAACCCTATTAACCGATTGGCGGATTATCAGACTTCTTTCTCTCGCTTTTTTTTTTTCCGACAGAAATATATTAGATTAGCGCGTTTTTCTTTCTCGGGAGAGTTATTACAAGACTTTACCCTTACACATTGTGGTTTACTGTTAAAGTTCTATAAAATGTCTTCCACGGGTATCAAAAGAAATTTTATCCATTTATTCATAGTGTTCTATCCAAGGACAGGTTTTTCACTGCAAATTCAGCTTTCTCCAATCTTTCTTATTTTCTGTCTTGCTGAGTATAAAAAAGTGCAAGTAACGGTGGTTTGGGGAACAATAAACTGTGGATCATCTCAGAATGGAGTCACAACCATGTGAAATTTAATAAAAAATCAAAGATTAAGTGTATAAAGTATGTAAATCTACAACACGAGCCCTCCACTATTCTCATCTTTCAACCGACAGCCATTAAAAGGAGTTTCCTTTCCCTTTAAAAAGCCGTTGTTAATAACAGACTTAAATCAGTGAACTTCTGATCCACTACCTAGAGTGTTAAATACAAGATCACAGAGAAAATTACGAAAGTGTAAGCTTTATTTACAAAATTACGACAATCTTTTATGGTACCGGATTATCCGATGTTTTTGATTAACCGTTCAGCTCAACCCCTTCATTATGACGGATAATAGAGGTTCTACTGTACAATACTTAATTTAAATTCAGGAATCCGCCCCTGACCACGAGTTCTCATTCTTTCTGGGGTGAGCTAAAGTTTTATCTGTTTATATTATATTTTATGTTACAATTATTAGCAAAATAAATATAGTTGTATACTAAATTTCGAAATTCTTAGCATATTTAAATTACCAAACTGTTTTTTACGCTCATTGTTGTCAGTAAAGTTAGCTAGATTCAAACAATATTTGAGGAGAAAAATTCGCTCCAGCGCCAGGGATCGAACCCGGGTCCTTGGTTCTACGTACCAAGTGCTCTGACCACTGAGCTATGCCGAACTCAATCCGCAGCACCAGACCGAACCCTCCTCTTTCAATGTTTCCCTTTGTGGCCTGACTCCAAGTTAGGCATATACGTTTATGTTCAAGTCAACTGCCATTATACAAGGGGTGCACTCAGCTGAATTCGGCGTAGCTCAGTGGTCAGAACCAAGGACCCGGGTTCAATCCCCGGCGCCAGAGCGAATTTTTCTCCTCAAATATTAATTGTCAGTATTACAGATGTTATTCTGTGGGACAAATTAATAAAATCTTTAATAGATTCAAACAGTCTATAATAGAAGAGAGGGAGAGAGCGAAAGGGAGTAAGAGAGAAATATAAAAAGAGAAAAGTCATTGTTGTAGTTCTTACAACATAGAACTTGTTTTTTTTTTAATAGCACTTTGCAAACAGGGAAAAAAGAAAAATAGAAACTAAAATTTCGATGTTTAGTTTGAAATAGGCAAAAATAAGTATAAGAGCGTTAGGCACTCTCAAATAGCAATTTTTTAAGCATAAATGAATTGGTCATTTATAAAACCACTTGAGTCACAGAAAATAAGTTTCAAGAAAAATAGAAAAACTATCTGTAGCTAATGGATTTTATGTTTGTTCTGTGAAATTTTTAGAGGATGACCATACTTTAGTATGTCTGATTACAAAAGCATTGTATCTCAATTATCTTATTTCGTACCATTTTAGAATACTTTTTTAAGTTCTTGGACTCATGTTGTTTTCACAAGTACCAATAAGAACAACTCCAGTATCCTGTTACAATTTGTAGTGTATTGTTGCAGTGTGAAATACATTATTACACATTTTTCAATCAATTTATATTGTTATTTTTACTTCAGATTCAAAATGGTTCATTTCATTCACAAATTAAATACAAAATATCATAGTCGATTTAAAAAAGTTATTTCTGAGTAATTCATTTTCAAACAGTGTGTACATATTTAATGGAAATGTATGAGTATACACATATCTTTAGTTAACAATAAGTAAATAACATAAATTGCACATTATCCCTCCAGAAAAGACGGTGTTTCTTGCTTTGGGATCTCTTTTCTAGGACGTTTCCTCTTTTCATCATGCACTTTTGCAATTCTTGAAGGTACAAAACTTGCTCATTTTTGCTTTCAAATGATGCAGTTTTGTTAAAAATGTCTATTCTATTTCATAGAACACTTCTTTGCACATGAAAGCAACAAAAATGACCATATTATTATCTGTGCCATGTTTCTGATCATAACCCTACATAATTTCAAATAAATGCTTCTCGTTGACAGAACTAACAACGAGATCTTGTGACAATGTAACATATTCCCATCAAAACTTCATACCAATAACATAAATTAAACAATTGTACTGTACTTACATGCATGGATCTCCTTGCTTCCTTGCAACTATATTGTTCCCTCTGTGAGAGACCCTGCTCTTTGCAATGCTTTATCCTCTCTTTTATACACATCTCTGATAATGACACCTTTTTGCGTATTTTTTCTTCTACAGAACTCTTGGAACTACATTCACTGTCCAATATCTTGACAAAGAAGTGCAAGGTAGCAAATGCATCACGGGTGCATAATGGCATTATTTGTTAAAACCATATTTGTCCAGAACTGATGTGATTTTGAAAGGAACTCAATATTTTAATATTTTATAGACTGCTTAGTAATGATTGGACTTAGGTTGTTTCAATTGGAAATGATGCGTCTACCCCTAGTGCTTGCTATAGTGTCAGTAACTCATTTTCGTAAAAATGTGGACTCATGTGGTTTTTACAAAATGACCGATTCAAATGTTCATGAAATGTGAAAATACTAAGTCCCAAAGCTATATGTTTTTTCCCAAAGATCAGTGGTCTACTTACAACCACAGTGTACAGTATGATCTATTTTTGGAACTATCTGAATTTAGAATTTCTATCCTTTTTGATATTTTTTCTTAGCAGTAGAAGACTTAGGAATAACCGAATAGAAACATCTTTCTTGTCATTGTCACTCTTGTTAATGTAAAATTAATACACCAATAATAATTTTATTGCTAACTGTATACTACATTATAACTTCATAATAAAAACCAGATTCATTTTGTGTCGGTCTGGTTGGTGCAGTTGGTATAGCACTGACCTTCTATGCCCAAGGTTCGGGTTTGATCCCGGGCCAGGTCGATGGCATTTAAGTGTGCTTAAATGCGACAGGCTCATGTCAGTAGATTTACTGACTTATAAAAGAACTCCTGCAGGACAAAATTCTGGCACACCGGCAACACTGATATAACCTCAGCAGTTGCGACTGTCGTTAAATACAACATAACATTTAACACCTCAGACCTCACTTTCTTTTTAAGTGACACAACATATTAACTACTGTGCCGGATCAAAAAATTACGTGTTTTTTTTTTTTTTTTTTTTTTTTTTTTTTACGATGAGGCCCCCTTTTTTTCTCATTACTTAGTGCACCCCACTGGACTAAGCCTCTTAAGGTGTAGAGTAAAATGTAGGATCTTAGTTATCTAAAATTTGGTATCAAACATTTTATTTAGAAAGGAAACAATTTAATTATACATCTTGATTACACAACTTTTAACACTGTATCACTTCGGAATATGTATGATAAGAACTTTCTTGCTTTAAATCTTAACGTACCTTGTTAACATGTTTCGACCTATGTTTCCGAAGATGACCCAAAATAGGTCGAAACATGTTAACAAGGTACGTTAAAATTTAACACAAGGAAGTTCTTATCATACATATTCCGAAATTTAATTATGTTTTTATTTAGCACAAAATAGTCGGATGTTTAAATTTTAATAGGAAAACTTTAAAAACCATTGTTATCTTTTTTTTATTATTATTGTTTTGCCTACGGCCCACCGATTGAGAATCACTGATTCAGACTTTGCTTTCGTTGGTTAATTGTAAATTTAGTTTGTCGCCAATCAAATTGCTGTAATTGAAATAAATACGTATCGTTCTTCCGAGTGTGTTTTTAATTTCATTTGAATATAACTTAAATTTATTATGATGTTTTCTTATTGTACTGAGGAGAGACCCGAAGGCTTACACTGCAGCCTGAGGCTTATTGTGCTTACCACTCCTATTCTGTGAATGATTGGGTAGTCAATGGCAGCGCTCTCGTACAAGTACAGCACGTTGCATCGTGAATTGAACTCAGAATATTATATGGATTTTATTTTATTTTATTGAGTTATTTTACGACGCTGTATCAACATCTAGATTATTTAGCGTCTGAATGAAATGAAGGTGATAATGCCGGTGAAATGAGTCCGGAGTCCAGCACCGAAAGTTACCCAGGATTTGCTGGTATTGGGTTGAGGGAAAACCCCGGAAAGAACCTCAACCAGGTAACTTGCTTCGACCGGGATTCGAACCCGGGCCACCTGGTTTCACGGCCAGACGCGCTGACCGTTAGTCCACAGATGTGGACTATTATATGGATGATGATGATGATGATGATGATATGTGAATTAATGATGGCGAAATGAGTCCGAGGTCCAACGCCGAAAGTTACCCAGGAATTCTGCTTCAATTGGTTGAGGGAAAACCCCAACCAGGTAACTTGTCCCAATGGGATTCGAACCCGGGCCCGCTCGTTTCACAGACGCGCCAACTTACTATTATGATGTTCTACTTGTACAGAATCTTACAGTTAGACATTTTTCTGCATCCATTATTAACGTTCTGGTCTTACTCATTTCAGTATTTTCTTATAATCATAAAAAGTGTTGAATCTCGGACTCATTTCACCATCATTAATTCATATATCATTATCGTCATCCGTACCATAGTCCGAGTTAATTTCACGGTGCAGCTTGCTGTACTTGTACAAAAGCGCGGCCGTTCAGATAAAAGTATCATTCACAGAACAGGAGTGGTAATTACAATAAGCCTCAGGCTGCGGCCTTCGGGCTCCTTCTCCGTAAAACAGAAAAAAGGTGATTTGAGAAAGTCCTATTATTGCTTTTACCGGTAACGTCTCTACAGAAATTAGGGTAATGGAATTAGGATAAATAAATACCCTTTACAATCCTTTAATTTTTTCTATTAGTGTAGATCGAATATCACACGTAAAAACAGGATGAGACTCATTTCGCCATCATTAATTCACATATCATCCATACCATAGCCCGGGTTAAGTTCACGGTGCGGCGTGCTGTAATTGTACAAGAGAACGGCCATTCGGCTACCCAATCATTCACAGAATAGGAGTGGTAAGCACAATAAACCTCAGGCTGCAGTGCAAGCCTTTGGGTCCCTCCTCCGTATAAGAGAAAAAAAAAATTCTCATAGATTTATTGTAGTATCAAGTAGGGGATAGAGGGGCAAAGTGAAAAAATTTGAAATAATACTGTTTGGTGCTGACATATGTAAGCCCGCCTGCGTATTAGATGAGTTTAGAGAGCCTTCAATTTGTGTGTCGTTGGTAAGTGGTGTTTGGATTGTGCCAGTGCAAGGAGATTTTTTTTCTACATTGCTATGTAAGTTTCTAGCTGTTTATTGTATTAATGATGTAGTACTAGTGACTCATACCTTGTGTTTGTTATATATGTTAATTTAACTTAAGTATTTTACTACACCGTGAAAGTTAAAACCATGTTTTATATCAAATCAAGATGGCGACACAAGCTTTATTTGTTAATGGTGGCTGTGGGGCAAAGTGGAATGGAAATGAAATAATTGTTTGAAGTCACAGTTTTCTATAAAATTAATATAAATTGCAATTTAACTTAATAAATAATGGTACATTTCATGTCCACAATTAATTTCATATATTTATGTTTTTTACTTGGTTATTTAACGACGCTGTAACAATTGTGGAGTTATTTTAGCGTCGATGGAATTGGTGATAGCGAGATGAGGCCGAGGATTCGCCATAGATTACCTGACATTCGCCTTATGGTTGGGGAAAGCCTCGGAAAACCCTACCAGATAATCAGGTCAAGCGGGAATCGAACAAGTGCCTGAGAATAACTTCAGATCAACTCTTTTATTTATTTACAAACACAAAAAAACTCTATTTCCCATCATTTTAATCCACATATTCTGAAATTATGCCTTCATTTAGACTTTTTCACTTTGCCCCATGTATGGGGCAAAGTGAAAAATAACCAGGGGTTTAGTAAAACAAATATACCTAGTCAAGTATATAAGATTTTCCTTCGGTGTTCGCTGCAAACTATAAAGAAAGGTTTCCTCTATTATATTCGAGACATAAATTTACAAAAGTATTTATTAACAAGCTGTCATTTACGACTTAGTGAAAAGTATTTCGCTTTGCTCCACTCTCCCCTAGATTGTGTAAAGAAATATCAATCGTATTACTAAAAACAATGTTGCTGCTATGCGAAATGAAATATGTTAAATGAACTTTTCCTGAAAAGTCATCACGCGTAGGCAACTAAAATTCGGTAGGCTACAATTGTGAACCTTGGCAATACATAGATACAGTTAGGCCTACAGTAGAGTGTCAGATAAATGTTACATGTTTTCCTTGTTTATGTGAATAAATTCATGCGCGATAGAATTCTGACGTCACTTGCAATATCATGGAAACAGAAGTGCAAGATAAACTTCGTGCCTCGTGGTTTTCTACGCGTTCCGTCTCGCTCCATTCTCTACTTAACGTGCTCCGATACCTTGCCTGCCACTACAATCACACTGGCTGCATTCCTATCTGATTGATTAATTGAGGTTTTCCATACGGTCCATCTCGCTCCACTATTGAACAAAAGATATGTGGTTATCTTGCTTCTTGTATTATTTTAATACCTATATCTACCCTTACCCAGGGCCGAATTTTGACATTCTGCCGCCCATGGCAGTTTATATTTTGCCGCCCCGTTCTTTAATCGATTAATTGAAATGCAGTAAACAGGGTCATTACTTCGAACATTTTAGCAGTCATAAATCATGCATAGGCTACTCAGTTTCAAACAGAATGGTTCTCATAACGCAGAAGTGTTTTTTTTTTTTTTTTTTTTTTTTTTTTTTTTTTTTTAATGATTATAATCGAGCGGGCTAGCGGCGTGGTAGAGGGCTGGCCTCGCATTCGGGAGTCCGGGGTTCGATCCCAGGGGCCGGCAATCCTGAGGTTTTTTTTATGGTGATTGTACCTCTTGAAAGTCCGGCCATTTACGGCGATCCTTCCCTTAATCCTTTTATATGTGTGTGAGTGAATGATGTATAATGTCTTAAATGTGTGTGTTGTATTGGAGGTGACCCTGGCATTAAGCTGATCCCTCATCCGGGGAGGCCCTCCATGTCCTTGTGTGGTCAAAAAAGTATGTATGTGATCCATAGATTAATTCCTCTCCCGACAGGTCGCGGCCCTGTAAGGCCCGGGTGGCGTGGGTCGTGTAAATGCACCTAAAAGGGAGAGGTTAAACTAAGAGAAAGAAGAAGAAGAAGAAGAAGAAATGATTATAAAAATAACTTTTTAAAATAACAGTTAACTAATCTTTTTTATAAATTAATTTGACGTAGTTATCTTTTATTACGTTGTACTTATCGGAAGAATCACTATAATTTACTGGCGAAGAATTGTTGTCCGTACCGTCTACTGTAACTGTATGATTTGATTCAACAATAATTTATTAATACTTCAGTCAGAAGCAGTGGACACAGAAATACCAGGTTGTTGGGCCGAACTTTTCGAATCGGATTTCTTAAAAAAAATAATAATTCTAGTTTTTTTTCTCTTGTTGGGAGGGAGGGAGGGAACAGTAACTGTATGATTTGATTCAACAATATTATCATTTCAGTCAGAAGCAGTGGACACAGATTGGGCCAAACTTTTCGAATCGGATTTCTTAAATAATAATAATAATAATAATAATAATTATTATTATTATTATTATTATTATTATAGTTTTGTAATTTGATTAATTTATTGTTCCGAACAGCCTTCTCTTTTGAATTTTTTTTTCAGTGCGCACCACTTAATATTTCTCTACGGTCACTCTTTCTTCAATAAATTAACGAATCACTAAATCAAACGCCAACTGAACAAACTAACAGGCTACCCATATCATCACTCCGCATATGCAACTGCTAACAACGTAACTTAATTACATTGTTGCCAACAGTTCTTATAATCCCGCTAAATGGCTTTCGAAAACAAAAATGTCTAGATTTTAATGCATATTATTATTCAATTTTACAATAATAATAATAATAATAATGACATAGCGCACAAGTTCAACTTTCGCAGAAGCTGGTCAATGAAGCTTTCGTTTCGGCATAATGTAAGACATTCAGTTTTATAGGCTACGCATGCAATTAGTACTTACTTACAAATGGCTTTCAAGGAATCCGGAGGTTCATTGCCGCCCTTACATAAGCCCGCCATCGGTCCCTATCCTGAGTAAGATTAATCCAGACTGTACCATTATATCCCACCTTCCTCAAATCTATTTTATATTATCTTTCCATCTACGTCTCGGCTTCCCCAAAGGTCTCTTTCTCTCCGGTCTCCCAATTGCAGGAACGTAATACCTATAATTTAAAAATCACTCAAAGTAGCAACTCCTTCGAATCAACTCCATCTGAATCTCCGTTGCTTATGTAATACATATATTCTACAATCTGGCGCATTGAAAAGTGCTCTCAAATGGTAAACGCCAATTCCGTCGCTTGGAGCGTTGTTCGGTTCTAGAGATTCATAGCAGAACACTTAAATTACATTGACATTTGGGGCATTTAAAGGACTCACCGTTGCGTATTAAATGCGTCCTATAATATTTTATGGATAATGGATGCCATTTCCTAACTTCTGTGTCACAATTATATGAAAATAAATGGTTGTCATTCTTGACATTAAAAGATATTACTTATTATAAACTAAGGCACTGCCTTCTTTTTGTTCAATTCATACACCATCTATTTTCGGAAATAATGAAAGAAACTTAATACATTTTACATGGGCATTGTAGCCTACCCTTTTCACCTGTTTATTATTACTATTATTATTATTATTATTATTATTATTATTATTATTATTATTATTATTAGATGTTCTAGTGAATGGTACAGTATTATCACAGTCTACTATATACAGTCACGAAGCTTGAGTTTTGAGGGTGCTAGAAACAATAGACTGTGACGGTACTATTTTGCATTGCCTGTAATGAGGCGATATTAGCGATCCTAGTGGTGAGCAACTATCTGTTTGCATATTTACTACGTATTGAGCTTCGCGACTGTATATACTAGACTGTGGTATTATATTCCATTTCCCTAAATTCTAAGTTAAGTATTTGTGATTAGACCTAACTTTTCCCTCTCTTAAAAAAATATATATTGACGTTGGAGTGTTATTTTTACTAATAGGTAGGAAACTGTAGTCACAATGCATGAGAAGTTCGAGTACAATTGCGCGATTTTCTCTTGTAGTTCATGTAGTGGTGACAGAAATATATAAAAGGCTTTCTAATTAATCTGTAGTGGACAGTAATAGCAAATGCCATTTTAATTTACTGTTGTGTTCAATTCTGCAGATCGAACCATAGTAAAGAATGTGATTTGTTGTTTCAATATTTTCCACAAGATGGTGGACTAAGGAAGAAGTAGTGTTTAATCATTTATTTCCAAGAAAAGCATCAAGTGTCTGCAGCAGACAATTCAGAGAAGTCGATTTTAGCATTAGAACAACAAAAAAATGTTTGCTTCCTAATGTGGTACCATCCGTATTTGAGGATTTTCCAAAACATAAACAAATATCACAGGATTCTAAGGAACTTTTTTTTTCTCCCATAGGCACATCTGCTCCCCCTACCCCATTTCTCTTTAATTAATGTATGCATCTCGCTCCCCTGAGGTTTTTTTCTGTCGTCACTCTTGACTTGTAAATGTAATGAAAGTACAAAGAAAAATCTTTGGTACACCACAACAAATTGCAGTAATTATTATTTATTTGTTGTTGATTAGTCAACTGTTTGAAGACAGGTCTGAACGTCGTGATACCAAGAAGGCACCACTTATGAGGCAACTATGCAAGAAGATAATGGGGTAGGGTGGTCAGTTCCTTTCCTCCTCCATTGCATACATCGCCGACTAGCTACATATTACTTATTACTCGTAATGTCGTAATAATGTTTGTTTTGGCTTGAATGATGAGGGGAGCACGTTACACTAAACTCGACACGTGCAACACTAAAATCGCTTTCCTGCGTATCTTGTATCCTAAATAATGCAAATGGTATATTATGACGGCAATATTCAACAGTAACGATTAACCATTGTCGTAGAATATTTCGCCATTACAGACGATCATACTCTTTTTCTTGAAAGTATTGTAGGCTATAACGCTACTGATTGTCTTAAGATAAGACAAACTAAGAACTATACTAATTTAATAATAATGATAATAATAATAATAATAATAATAATAATAATAATAATAATAATAATGTATGAAAGTGAAAGACATACCGGTAATTCACTTTCAACAATTCAAACGAATTAGAGGGAACTTAAATTTGAAGGGAAAATACGGAACTGAAAAACAATCAACTTGCCAAAGTAAATGAACCAACTGAAGAATGTACCTAGTTTGAAAGCAAACTTTTTAATTGAAAATATCCAAGCTTTCGGGAAAAAAATTGTAAGTTCCATTAAATCATACCGAAAATCTGCATACTGTTATTTAACATGTCATCAATAAATCTCAAGTAAAACTGTAATATGCTTGGCACGTTTATAATCTTCGTACTCGATCAGTAATTCAAAATTAATCAAAGAATTTTCACGATACACGATGCTTAGTAATGGAACTATTCATGACTTAATAGAACTGCGAGGCGAACCTAGCGGCAAAAATTGTAATGAGCTCCGAGTTCCAGTTTCGTTCTCTCTATATGCCAGCATGTATATATATTATCACGTAAGCAACGCTTCTAACGCAAGAATATAATGCTGTGACTGTGAGGTCCCCGGGGTGGTATTCCTAGCCTGGCCACTTTCATTTCTGTACGTAGCCAGAGTACCCATTTTCTCCAAATCTCTGGTGGTACTTGATAATTCTTGCAACATTTATTCACACGACCCAGACATGCCCGTATTGTCAGAATTGCATTAATTAATTCTGTCCCCATCCGGTTTCGTAGCTTAGACTTCACGACATTCATCATACTAAAATATATTCTCTCCACTTGAGCATTAGACCAAGGAAGCACAATAAGAGATGTCATTATTTCAACCAACTCTTGAAAAGTATTTATATCAGATGCGTTCCTATAACTGGCTACTTCACTCCAGAATTCAATTATGTTCGTAGTTTTCTCCCATTTCACACTTGTTAAATTATTCCATTGGAATTCTACTTTTTCTATTTTGTCTGATGGAACTTGGAGTTGCCGCATTAATGGTATTAATGAGTCTTTGACAACATACAGACCACGTGATACAGAAATGATCGAAATTGATCTTACAATAGCACTTTTATATTATCAGGCAATCTTGCCTGGAGCTCTTTATGTAACAGAATAAGGAAGGTAATGCATAGTTTCCTGAAGTCGGTTTCCTCTTCAGCTGGCAGTTTAAGTTGGTACAGTTTCTCTTCAACTTCATAACCAAGATAGGAACGCCAGTAAACGTAGTGATCTAGATTTTCTGTGACAAAGTCCTTCCTGCAGGCTGGAAGAACGAATTTCTTGGCCATGCTCTCTACCAAGCCAACCAAATCATCAAAGAGCTTGGTACAATCGAAATTACTTGCCTCAAAAATTTGTTTACTCTCTTTGTACCTTAGCCAATATTGGTCGTAGAAAAAGAAGAAAAGCATGTTTTTTTTTTTTTTTTTTTTTCATTACAGAACTTATTATTTAGGACTGTAGTATAGTCTCTCTCTTTCGAATTAGCAATATTGAATATGGTCTTCAATTCTAGCCACTGCTCCAGGATTCTGTTTATTGCTGTCTCAATAGACAGCCAACGAGTCTGGCACTTCTATACAATATTTTTTTGGACTATGCCCATCATTTATAGCTGCGAATAATGCTTTGTAAGCATTTCGCCTTAAGGCAGAATGGGAAAACCAATTATAGGATTCTCTCACTAAGAAGTCAATATTAGTGGAAAAGCAATCTGAGGCACTCGAAACAGCGAGTTGCAGAGAAAGATACACACAACGTATCATTGTAAGCCCTGGACATTCTATCCGCAGTTTATCGTACACTTCATTGTTAACGCCAGTCATGACACCTTAGAAAGAAGTGTTTCTCTCACAGCAGCAGCAATAGATTCGGAATCACACGTGTCTGATTCAGCCTGTGCCAAAAATGTAGACTCCAGCTTCCCTCCTGATCGCTTAATGAAGTTTATAATAGCGATTCCTAACATTTTTGTAATATTAATGTCATTAGCCTCATCAATTAATTATACTGAACGGACCAGTGTTTACATCATCAAGAAGAGCCTTTTCAAAATGAGGTGCCAACACGTTGTTTATTATATTAGTACACTTCGAGTGATGTAGTTGCACTTTATTTGCAATCGAGCTGTCCGAAAATGTATTTTTGCACAGTTCTCTGAGATTGTCTACTGTTTTTATGGCTGAGTAATCAGCTACGAAGAGACTTAAAGATGCTTCAGCTGCACTAACCTTTATAGATTCCTTGTTGGTTTGGACGAAAGTATCCAGTTTCCTCGAAGAAGAAAATGCAGCGCTCGCTGATACTGTTCGCGCAACTTATCTGGGGAGCTAAAAGAGCGGGGAAGCGGGGTGTAGCGAGGTTGCTTGTAGCGGTAGCATGGCAGGAGAGGGAAGGAGAGGGGCAGCGAGAGAGCACTAGGGAACCCAAGTGCCTAGATAAGTTGCGCGGACAATAGATGCTTCTTCGTCTTAAAGTGAGAAACAAGATCATAATGTTTAGCAGCCAGTACGTATATGCAGAATCTACATTTAGCTTTATCGGCACATCCCGGAATTTCTCAAATCCAGTCTTTAAGTTGCACTTCGCTTAACCACTCTTTTACGAAATTGTTGCTGATATTGAGGCCCCATATCTTAAGTATTTACGAATAAATAGCACAGAGAAAGGTTTAACGATATTGTGCCGGTATATTTATAAAAGGAGTAATAGTTAACACTGTCACGGTACATGTCTTACACAAATAATTTTATTTAAGCAATTGAATTTAATCTGTCTGTAATCTATATATTACAGTCGTTGTTGATCACGTGAAGTACTGGTGCATAGCGGCAGCAGGTGTTCGATTTTTTAGTAGAATCACAGTCGTAGAATGTCGCCGCACTTACATTTTATTACTGTTCGATTGTTAGGATCGACCGGTGCTAATATGAATTTCATTTCAGAGAAACTTCAAAGATGAAAAACCGCTAGTATTCCCGCTAAGTGAGTTAATATAATTTTACCTACGAGACGGTTATTATCCAAAAAAGCTAGATTTAGCGGGAAAATCGCTGAATTGGCAACAATGAACGTAAATAGGTCAATAGTGAGCACTGTGCAGTTTGAAAAATGAGTAAGGACGTCTTTCTGTCCACCGCTGTGAAGTAACTGTCAGCGCGTCTGACAGTGAAATGAGCGGGCCCGAGTTCAAATCCTGTTGGGGTTTTTCCGGGGTTTTCCTTCAACCGATTGAAGCAGAATTGCTGGGTAACTTTCGGCGCTGGACCTCGGACTCATTTCGCCATTATTAATTCACATATCATCATTCATACCATAGCCCAGGTTAAGTTCACGATGCTGCGTGCTGTACTTGTACGAGAGCGCAGCCGTTCGGCTACACAATTATTCATAGAATAGGAGTGATAAGCACAATAAGCCTCAAGCTCCAGTCCCTCCATCTCTCCCTCCCCCGAAGAGACAGAGAGAGTGAAGGAAGGAGGTTTGATTCACAACTGTTTGCTACAGTATATTAAACCCTAAGTACGGCCAGTTAACTGTTAAGGCCCACCCTAATGGGTCGGTGTAGCTGCGAGACTCCCTGACGATACGGCATATCTGCGGCATACATGTGTTTTTCTCTGCATCATTCCACTGCACATTTTCTAAATTCTTAGTAGTTATCGAACCTTCTAAAGGACATGTCGTCTAGTGATGAAAAAGATATTGCGTTGTATGTGTATTTAAGGTTACGAAGGAAAAGGAAACGATACTGACAAGGGAAGTATCATACCCTGCATGCCGAAACTTGCCTCGAAACTTGAGTGATATAACCGATGTGCTAAGAGAATACCACGTGCAAAATATTAGCCGCCTGTTTTCACTGCAAGGCCCCAAAATCGAAGCTGGAATCCTGTGGCCAGACGATAACGCAACGCAGTTGGACATCCCTGTCTCACTGGCGAGCGGAGTGGAGTGCGCGTGTGAAATGGAGTGAACCCTCTCGCGTCTCATGGTGTCAATGTAGCGCTCATAAACAAGAGACAGAAGTGACTCGTATTGATTGAATGTTGAAAACAATTCTTTTCAGCACCATGCACAATGAAAAATCACTTCATTATGACACTGTTCTTCACATTGTTTTTTCATCGTTTCAAGACAATATTTGACGGGTACTACAAATTCAGGAGGTCGTTCTGTGGTGTATCTGCTTGCAAACCAGGAATACCTTATATCCCGGAATCGTGGAGATGAAAATTGAAAATGGATAAAGGATTGCACAATTTAAGTATGGTGTCCCTATGAAAAACTTCGGCGTGAATATCTTCGCGCTTCGCTGTTTTTTCTGATAAGCGGCGGTATAGCGCTTTCCACTGCCGGAAGAAGAACTTATCAAGCGGTTGGGTTTTTCTCATAGTACCAAGAGGAATCTGGAGCAATTCGATGGTCTTCTAGCATGTTCAAAACAAGCAAATAGTTTCTTATACATAAGTTTTTTATGTTCTATTTATATTTTTCACCCGTTTCTTCCATAAATATAGTTGTAGCTCTGATGTAACGCGACAGAAGTTCCTGCGAACATATGATATTGAATGACGCTTTTTACCACATTCATTCAGCCAGAATTTCACAGCTTTCCTCTTATAGTCTATGCTGACACCCACATTTAAATTTTTTCAGGGCTTGCGACATAGCTTGAACTGGACGATTTGCAGGGGGCTGATTGTTCGTATCACTGGCTTCTGGGGATTCACTGTCTGACTCGAATATCGAACTCGGGCCTGCAACATTACCTGTGGCAGGAGCAAGGATCTTGCGATCGTTACCTATTACTATCACTTGAATCATAATCACTTCCTTCACGTACATCGAGAGTTATCTACTAACACCGGTCCACTCTTGTACAACTATTTTCAATCAGTTCAATAATGAATTGGGCCATTTCCTTTTCTTTCCCGAAGACGAAACAATATTCTTACGGAAATAACTCGTGGCAAACTCAAGTACATTAATCGAATTTACGTCTTGCTCCGTGGAACTAATTGCAATAGTACTGTACTCCTTTCTTACACAACCCTCAACATCATACTGGATTCATTCAACATTAACCCTGTAGCCGTCCGTTTGTATTACTGACCTTGACTCACGTGCTTCTGTTCGCTGTTGATTGCCACCGCTCCACTGGCTTGCACACAGGAAGGGCTGTCAATTCCAACCTGTAGCGACTAGTATCTACTTCCCTTATTGCTTATTCCGGGGTTTATTTCGGGGCCTTGCGGTGAAAACAGGCAGCTAATACAGGGACAGCATTTTATTTTTACTAACATTTTTAATATTAACCTGACTATACCTTTGGATTAATGATTGAGACACGGAAACATAGTTTGCTACCTCCTTCCACGACTGGAGTTCGATGGTACTGGCGTAAAATACAAACAAATCACTTTACTAGGTATAGGAGGGAAGAAAAATAGTTCATGCATTTACGAAAAGTAGGAAATATCGCGATTTTGAGTTTGATAATTTTCATTAGGTTTTGTTTAATCAAAATACAGTACAGTGTTAACAATAAGTGTTTTTACTCACGAACTGAGTTATCCATGCGAACGTATTCATTATGCAGCGTATATTATACTGTCTACAGCACATTAGCGTACAATATAGAGAATGAAGTTAAATTGAAAAATAATCATAATATGGATATTTAAACACATTTTTGAAAATGGTGGCCGTTCATTTCGATACAGGCTTCAGATCTTTTGTGCCTATTATCGCACTATAGACTATTGCATCTAATTCCAATTACCAGTTTCGTCCCTTCATACTTAGTAACTCATGTTGAAATAATTCTGTACCTACTCTATAAAAGAGTACCTTACGTACTGTAAATTCAGTCTTCATTTCTGACCGACCCGCACAGATAAAATTACTCAGATATGCTATCTACTGTCCGTCCAAGTGGTTATGTCGCAGGATCGTAGAAAGGGGGGGGGGAATCACGTGATAGTTAATTACTTAACGAGGCCCTTTTATTTAAGTTATTTTAAACAGTTGCATAATATTACGTAGACGTCCAATTAATTCCTAACAGAAATTAATGTTTTCAGAAAAGACCTAAGAAAGCCCAGCCACTAGTCTTTACAGTAGAGCAAGCAGAAGCAGGTGGGGGAAATTAGGATGCGACGTAGGCAAACGGACGACAGTACCTGTGCGAAAATATGATTCAATATTGGAAGTTTTCGTCACTGGAAAACGCGAACATATTTCTGAAACGTACTATACTCACTAACTCAATACTGCGGCCTTGGTTCTGTGTGGAGGACAGTTGGAACTTCGTTAGTAGAAGGGGTGGGAGTGAAGTACATTCAAAAACTCAGATATAATAAAAGTTGAAGTAAAAATAAAATGATGTCCCTGTATTTTGCACGTAGTCTTCTCGTAGCACAAAGTTTCGAGGCAAGTTTCGACATGCAGGGTGTGATACTTCCCTTGTGGTTACGGGTTCATCCGTAAATTGAAAGGAATATCAATTGTAGGTTGTTTGTAGCAGCACGAGAATTGACATTAGATGATGAAAAATTCCTGTCAATGTACAGAATGACAAAGAGGACATTTCAAGAGTTTGGGCAACTTCTCCCCACGCCTTTTCTGTTATGTCCTTTCGTGAATATTCCGCCAATTTGAAACTGTAAAGACATGGCTATTTCTCTTCCTCAAGAACTAACTGTATTTCCATTGACATAATGGTAAAATGTCCTTTATTACAAATAGAAATATTCACAACTTCACTCGGTAAATGCTGCTTGCCGAGTGAGAAATATACTCAAGGCTGCATGCCGAAAACATGTTGTATTGGTATTGCGTCGCGCCGACCCGTGTGAGCTGCCAATTCAAATATACTGTATGGCTGCGACATGACTTTGGCATGCAGAGCGCTTACAGAGTTGATATTTTTTTTATACTCTACCGACCCTTCAGGGAGCGGCCTTATTAGTCTGTCAATTCTTTTCCATTATTAAATGTCATTGTCGCTATTCTTTTAGCCTAATTCTATTCAAATACCACTGAGTGTTTAAAATGAATAATACATGTTTATTGCTGCTTTAAGAACGAGTACGACACTGCACGCCGTTTCATAAAAGTGTTATTTTATTCATTTTGGTTTTGTTCGAATGTCATCATATTCTTTTCGGAAAGAATTACGTGATAAAAATTTTAAGTACCTATTTTTAAAGTATATTTTTTCCTCACTCATAACAAAATTCGCGAATGCTTCGTAGGCCCTACGGGAAAAAAAATGCCGTCCCGGGGTAGCTGCCCCGGTCTGCCCATTTTTAAATATGGGTCTGCCCTTACCTAACCTAAAAATCGCATACTAAGAATAAAATACTTTCACGCAATCCAGGGGGGGGGGGTTTCATAAATCCTCTTTTGTGTAGGAAATAGAGCCAAATCTCTTAATAACCTCATATTTTTCTTCCTAATTTTGTTTCTGCATATCTACTGCAGTGTCGAATAAATAAATAAATAAATAAATAAATAAATAAATAAATAACAAATAAATAAATAAATAAATAATTTATAATTCTTAAATTGAATTTGTAAGCCTAACTATGACGAAATTAAAAAAGAAAACTTAAGTTTACAAATTATAACATTGTGATTTTCTTATATACTCGTATAGTGTCGTCTTAACGTTTGGGCACGGTAGGCAGTTGCCCGGGGGCTATGAGCATAGGGGCCTCATGCTATTCTATGCACATACTAGAATTTAACACTAATTTTCCAATCACCCCCCTCAACATTGAAATCTCCTGCTAACTGGATAGAAAGAGAAAAATTACGGCTTTTATCGGAGAGCTGACATGTTTGACTTCCTGAAGACTAATGACTTCAAGCCCCTGGAAACAAGACTAAGGGGCCTATTTCACAAAGCTTGACAATTGTAAATATGTCATTTTGACAAATAACAAATATGACAACTCTACAAATTGTTAAATTTCTGTTTCATAAAGCATTCCACCTGTTAGGAAAAATTGTGACAATTTATAGAATTGTCATTACAATTTTCAGATTTCTGCTTAATAAAAGTTTTACCACGACAAAATTGTACAATATTGGCCGAGACTTTTCTGACATATTTAATTTTACATTTCACGAATTGTATTTTGTCAAAGCAAGTAAGAATTGTCAGAAAACAAACGCCACGATATTCTGACATATTAGTACAATCTTCATTATTGTAGGACTTGTCAGCTTTATGAAACAGGCCCCTAAAGTAGATAATCGCGCTGAGGAACGGCCCAGTGGACGAATGTAAGATTTTACTTTGAAATCTATAAAGAAGAACCGTGTATCTCAACCGAATGTTCCAACAAACGCACTGACATCATTGAAATCGACAGGAAGATGAACACTGGCTTTGTTATCGACCCAACAGTACGTTTTGAAAAAAGAGATGCACATAATAAAGAAGTAGATCGTAAAAAAAAAGAGGCATTACGAACCTTGCTTCAAATACCTGGAAGAAAAATACAAAATAGGGAAACAAACATCGAAAGTATGTCCATGAAGGAAATTCTTTCCTCTGTGGTGATTCAGCTGATGACCAGACGGGACCAAGCGTGACCTAATGTGTCCACACATTTTCCATAGTCGCGATCAGAGATAATCACGATAATGGTAATCGCGATTAGCGACTGTAGTCTGTCACTAGTATAACAGAAACAGTGAATGGTTTTACTAATATCCCAGTGTGCTAAGCAAGGTAGTGGTAATGCAGAATTTCTTGTAACTTCGAAAATGTTGAATTACATGACAAACAAAAATCTTTATCCCTCATTATCTGTTGTACATGATTAGCTAAAGAGTGCAGAACCGCTTAAAAAATCAGACCAAACATCCTCTGTTTTTTAAAATGTTGATATTTGTATGATAGTTACTTAAAAACAAGCAATTTGTGGGGGAAAATGTGAATTAGAAAAAGAGAGATAAAATTTAATTTTGCTAACTTATATTACAAGTCAATACAGTGTGCTAGTGGCGAAGCTTCAGGGTAGGCAGGGTAAGCTGAGCTTTCCCAAACATTTTCGAAGAAGGGACAAGATCAATTTAGAATTTAGTTAATTAAAGACACGAGCGTTTCCGCATTTCGTTTACCTTTTAGCGACGTAAAGCACTGCTTAGATCACCATACCTTCAGCCCAGCTTACCCAAAACTTTTGTCACGCTTCGCTACACAGATTCTGCATTACTCAACCTAATTATGATGAGAGAAATCATATCCTTTTTTGCCTGAATAATCTTCTCTACCTCCAGTTCATTATTTTCTGTTTTCAGTCTCAAATTTGGATCAACAGCGTGCCGACTCCTACGCTTGTTTTTTCTTGTAACTAGATTTCTAAATCTGTTCCCAAAAACACAGGCTATGTGGAGAAAGGTAACTACCCTGAGTAACTAGTTTTGAAGTTTTTTGTGCACAATTTCTTATAATCAGGAAAAACAATCACCTGTTTTCAAAGAATCGTCACAAATCACATTGTTTGACAAATAAGTACGGTACCTACTTTAAATATTTCAGTACTTTATCACATTCCATTACACTTATTGGCGTGATATTTTATGTAGTTTATGAAGTTTTTTTGTAGCAGAAAGTTGTTTTAGTTTTAATAGTTTGTGTAAGGTGAATTCGTTCAATAATCTTTCGTATTAAATGATAATTTTATTTCACTATCATATTAGTATAATATCACCCATCACTCATCATCTGGCAATCCTGTGTATAGCTGTATCTTTTCTCTCTCTCTCTCTCTCTCTCTCTCTCTCTCTCTCTCTCTCTTATGGAGGAGGCACCCTCAGGCTTACAATGTAGCGTGAGGCTTGCTTATCAGTATCACTCCTGTTCTGTGAATGGCTGAGTAGCCGAAATATCGCGTTCTTCTACAAATACAGCACACTGCAACGTGAACTTAACCCGGGCTATGGTATGGATGTTGATGTTAATGTGAATGAATGTTGGCGAAATGAGTCCGAGGTCCAACGCCGAAAGTTACCCAGCAATTCTGCTTCAGTTGGTTGAGGGAAAACCTAAAAAAAAAAAAACTCAATCAGGTTATTTGTCCCTACCAGGATTTGAAGCTAGGCCCTTTCGTTACACGGTCAGACATGCTAACCGTTACTCCACAGCAGTGAAGTAGCTGGAGTGGTTGGAGCCGCCAGATAAGCTTCGAATAAAAATTACAGAACTTCGAATATTGTCGAAAATTCGAGCTTTTTACGTTGTACAAAGCCAATTCCGATACAGGCCTGTTTAAAAATAGATGTTTCAAAGATCACACGCTTTCCATAATAATAGATACTGTACAGACGCGTCAATACATGAAATAGCTTCCTATTACTTTCTCCTTTCCTTTCCTTTTGCTTGTTTGTTGGGGGGGGGTGCTTGAGCCCCTTATCCCGCCCCCCGTCGGTGCGCCACTGTGTATATGTGTGCTTGAGAGAGAGAGAGAGAGAGGGGGGGGAGGTATGGAGGGAGAGAAATTGAAATTAAAATGCTCATCCGAAATTACTTTTTTTATATCTGCGTTTTAACGGCAATCATCTTGTCCTGTCCTCACTCATTTCACGTGACATTTTCATCACGTTATAACAATGTAAAGTTATATTACCGGTTGTTCTGTATGGTTGTGAAACTTGGACTCTCACTTTGAGAGAGGAACAGAGATTAAGGGTGTTTGAGAATAAGGTTCTTAGGAAAATATTTGGGGCTAAGAGGGATGAGGTTACAGGAGAATGGAGAAAGTTACACAACGTAGAGCTGCACACATTGTATTCTTCACCTGACAAAATTAGGAACATAAAATCCAGACGTTTGAGATGGGCAGGACATGTAGCACGTATGGGCGAATCCAGAAATGCATATAGAGTGTTAGTTGGGAGGCCGGAAGGAAAAAGACCTTTGGGGAGGCCGAGACGTAGGTGGGAAGATAATATTAAAATAGATTTGAGGGAGGTGGGATATGATGGTAGAGACTGGATTAATTTTGCTCAGGATAGGGACCAATGGCGGGCTTATGTGAGGGCGGCAATGAACCTCCGGGTTCCTTAAAAGCAAGTAAGTAAGTAAGTATAACAATCTAAATAGATAGGCCTACTAACAACATTTTGGCAAGCATTTAAAGTATATCGTACGACAATAGGCTTGCGTAGGAGATATTTCTGATTACAGAATTCAGTAAACATTGTCAGTGTTGATTCAAACTTCCATTTCCAAATGTGTGGTGTGCTCCGTTAGGTCTTTATTTTATATCTGATTTGAAAGAAAATATGCTACGTCTGATCTAAGATTCGGTTAGTTATGGTATAGAAATGTTCTATGTTATGAAGTATCTTGCTGTGTATTATAATCTTAGAACTGTCATGAGTGAAGTGTACAATGAGAAGTAATGAACTGAGTGGTGCGCAGCGTCGAAAAATATTTAAGGAAAATGGAGTAAACTATTCTAAAGTGTTTAATCGCACAAAAATTAGATAGTTTTTGAAAACTGAAGTTGTGTTCGAACGATGGTCGCTCGCAGTCTCCTCACAAACAGTGTCTCATATCCTCAGGAAAGGTTCGAAATCTTGGACAAAAATGAAAATATGAGCCATAATCCTTCGATGTCTTGCGAAGGAAAAACAACTTTGAACGAAGCTGGAGTCCATGACAATACCTTTTCTTACACTCTAGATAGCGTGAATATAATAATTGACTCTTCAGATCCAGCAATTTAAATGCTTGTATTATATATGTTATTTGTAAATAACAGGTCCTCATGTTTACTTGATATAAAATAAATATGTTTTTATTACGTATTTACATTATTATAACGAGATGATAGTGTCACGCGAAAGAGTGAGAACAAGATAATTTTCGTTGAAACGCAGATACTTAAAAAAAAGTAATTTCAGACGAGCATTTTAAATTCAATTTCTCCCCTCCCACCCTCATTTCCTCTCTCTCTCTCTCAAGCACGCGCGCGCGCCACACACACACACACACACACACACACACACACACACACACACACACACAGTGGCGCACCCACTGGGGGGTGTACCTAAGGGGGCTCAAGCTCCACAAATAAACAAAAGGATAAGAAAGAAAATTAAGGGAGAAAGAAGAAAACTACTTAATGTATTGACGCGTGGTGGCAAGACTTGAAACTAATTATCTATTTAGTAAGTGGTCGTCACAGAATGAGACATCGGACTTCATTACCAAGAGTGTCCCTTCATAAGTAAATATAAATGTCTTAGTTTCAGGAATTCTAAGAGCGTATATGGGAACCAAAATACAGAGAGAGTCAAACCTAAGTTATCGACGACCGACCCACGAGATTTCCGTGTGATAGTCAGTGCGTTGGTTTTCCTGGCATCTTGTTTGTTTTAAGCCCTGAAAAGGACACTACTGTATGTGTGGATTTGTTATTATGTGATCAGGAGTATTACCAAGTGGAAATAATAATATTGAATTAACAGTTAAAATAACAGTATATTCGACTGTTTTTTTCCTAATATCAACAGAAGATCTGCAGAGCAATTAACCGCACTTTTAGAAACAAAGTACCGTACGTAAAGAGACCAAATTAAAATTTTATTCTATAAAGTTATAGCTTTATCTATACTATCTTACGGAAGTGAACTGTGGACGTCAACCAAAAAACATGAAATTATAATACAGGCCTCGGAAACGAAGTTTTAAGAAGGAGTTTAAAAAAATATAGGCCTAAAACTAGATCACATGAAAAACACACATAAGAATTACAAATTTTTAACATGAATGACGACAATGGAAAGAATATTTAGAAATATTGCCACATACAAGATTAACTAAACAAATATGGAAATAAAAGCCTGAAGAAAACATATCTGTAGGCAAACCAAGGAAAAGATGGCTGGAAGCTCTTGAAGGCGGAACAAGCAGGTAGCCGCCGTTATTAACGTTCAATATTGTTTGAAAAACCAAATTTGTTACGAAATTTTAATTTAACCGTTCTCAACATCGTTTCAGTGATCGTCGTCGCGAGCGTGTGCTTGTTAGTGATCAGTGACTGCGATGTAACTATTGATAATAGATACGTTGTTAGTAAAGAAAATGCCAAAAATAAAACTGTACCGAATGAATGAAACAGAATAAGTAAAATTGGATTGCATCCACAGCTGTGGAGTAATCGTCAGCATGTCTGGCTATGAAACGAGCGGGCCCGGTTTCAAATCCTGGTTGAGGTTTTTTCCAGGGTTTTCCATCAACCAATGGAAGCAGAATTGCTGGGTAATTTTCGGCGTTGGACCTCGGACTCATTTCGCCATCATTAATTCACATATCATCATCATCATCATCATCATCATCATCATCATCATCATCACCACCACCATCCATACAATAGCTCAGGTTAAGTTCACTGTGCGCGTGCTGTATTTGTACAAGAGCGCGGCCGTTCGGCTATCTAATCATTCACAAGAATAGAAGTGGTAAGCACAATAAGCCTCAGGCAGTAGAGTAAACCTTCGGATCCCTCCTCCTTACAAGAGAAAAAGAAAAAAAATGGATTGTAATACTTGTAACAGTGACAGTGAAACTAATAAATTATGCTTATCATCGCCGCAAGGATCAAAAAAAGGTTGAGCAAAACAGTGAAAAGGAAAAGGTAGTGCATAAGGGCCGTCGTTTTCAACTATCTTTGGGCTAAACAATTTCCAGAGATATTATATGAAATATCAGACGATGTTATTTTCTGTAAGATATGCAAGGAGATGTTTTTAGAAATAGCAATTAATTGAAGTTTTCTCGGACTTTTGTGCAGAATCCTGCCTCTCCTCCAAATATTTCAAAGAAGCCTATGCTTCTTTATATTTCGGAAAAAACTAGTGGAGTAACGGTTAGCATGTCTGACCGTGTAACGAAAGGGCCTAGCTTCAAATCCTGGCAGGGACAAGTTACCTGATTGAGTTTTTTTTTTAGGTTTTCCCTCAACCAACTGAAGCAGAATTGCTGGGTAACTTTCGGCGTTGGACCTCGGACTCATTTCGCCAACATTCATTCACATTAACATCAACATCCATACCATAGCCCGGGTTAAGTTCACGTTGCAGTGTGCTGTATTTGTAGAAGAACGCGACATTTCGGCTACTCAGCCATTCACAGAACAGGAGTGACCTGGACAGATTGTATAATTATGTACGGATTAAGTAAAAGATTCACATTATTATTTTCTTTGCATTGAATCCGCAAATTGGAATGTAGAGATTATTGTGTGTGTGTGTTTTTTTTTACATAAGTTCAATTTTGAGGATAACGTGTCATAATATGAAAGGGAAGTATTAGGCCTATTATTATTATTATTATTATTATTATTATTATTATTATTATTATTATTATTATCATTATTATTATCATTATTATTATTATGTCATGACACCGAAGACTGATGACTGTTTCTGTTTTTTTAGTGCTGAGTAGTAGGGCCACATTTTATAATTTCCCGTTTGTCGATTCTCTGTGTAATATCGACTATCGTACTTCCAGATGATTGATGATTGCACAGAAATGTTTGAAAAGAAACAGGTTGCCACTACATAGTGTAAAGTTTTATTCACAGAGGGCAGCAGTTCTGTACAGCCTGACCATCCATAGTCTGACGTAAGATGGAGTTGTGTTTAGTGAATTTTCTATGAGAGATTGTGTGAAGAATAAAGTGTTCACAGTGCATTTAAAAAAACATTTATGTCATAGTTGTGCATAAAGTGTTTGGTTTTGTTTAAAGTATCTGATTGTTGGTGTTGTTAGTGACAATCTTATAATGGAGACCAAGACGACAAAGCCTCCGAAAGAGAAAAGAAGGTAAGCTGATTGTTCTCGTGTTCTTATTGATGGCGGACGTAAGACTATTTAGGTCAATATATTGGCTTCCTCGTGTCACGAAAAGTAAACAGAGGGTTTATGTTAATACAACAATATAGGTTACGAATGCCACAAACTGTCCCTCCCATCATGTGGAACATTAGAGTGTTGGCACATGTCCAGATTTTGAGAAAAATCTTGGTGTCGATGACCAAAGGCAGAAATATCATAACATCTTTTTATAATATATAATAAGATATTACGAATTTAATTATTTTATTATATATATTTTTTAATACATTTGAAGTTGAATTACGCCTATTATAACAGTATCCTTTGAAAGATATTAATACAAATGATTAATTGAAGTTGATAATCTTATCTTCTATAATAGTTGGCCTATAGATGCAGTTCCAATATAATTATACCCAATATTTCATGTCGTCTGTAGTCGTTTTACTTAGTTTAACTACTATAGTGACTGATAATAATGAACTGTGTGCTCTCAGTAGGCCAAAAATTGTTGAGTGTTGTAAGTAGGTCTAGGGAGAAATGGGTGGAAAAATGCTTACAACTTTTTTTTTCGTAATAGGTCTAGTTATTCTTATAAAGCTTAAATCATTTTATTCTAATAAATTACAGGAGTTGTTATGTTGTTTTGTAGCATTGGCATTTCGTTTTTGATATTTTCATTCATACTGAGAGTAATTTAAAAAACTTGAAATTATTTTTTTCCGAAGTATTAAACCTTTGAGACACTGTGGCTTCACTTGAATACACCACACATTCTGTTTCGTATTAATGTCGTGAAGTTGTGCCGCAGTGGCTTCAAATAAAGTCACCTCTTGATTTGTATGTAAATTTATGAAAATACAATTTGTTTGCAAATTTCAGATCTTTATTTTATGTATTTTATTTCATTTGACCTCAGAGTTCTGTGCCTCAAAGAGTTAATAGAAATATTTGCGATATTTAATGCACAGAAAGTCATAGCTGTGAAGGATAAATTACTAGATGATGCAAACATTAGAAAAATAAGGAAGTTTTGTAAGCTATTAGTAACGAATAGATTTAGGCCTAATAACCTTTTAAACATGGGAATCAATTGAAGGCATTAGTGGATAAAGAGGCTATATAACTATTAACACAGACTAATAATACTCTAATGCACTAAAAACAGGTTTGCATTTGTAACATACGTCCTTCATCCTCTTCGTATTTTTATATTCTATGACAAGACAAACTAAAATAAGGTGATATGTGAAAGAACACTACGTCTTCATTCACGAAGAAAACTCAATTTTCACAAAAATGTTATATAACCCTTCTTCCACTAGTGCGTTCAATTATAATTTCAATTGCTTGTTTGTGCGGATGAAGTGAATATGTTAGAAGAAAATCCACAAACGATTAGGAAAAACACTGTAATTTTATTTGAAGCAAGTAAGGAGATAGGTTTTAAGTAAACCCCGAAAAGACCAAGTAGCCTAATTTATATGATTATGTCTCGTGACCAGAACATAGTACGAAAATTGAAAATTTATCCTGTGAAAAGGTGGAAAAATTCAAGTACCCTGGAGCAACAATAACAAATATAAATTACACTCGAGAGAAAATTAAACGCAGAGTAAGCTTAAATATGGAAAATGCCTGTTATTATTCGGTTGAGAAGCTTTTAACATCCAGTCTGCTTCGGAAAAACTGAAAGTTAGAATTTATAAAACAGTTATATTACCGGTTATTCTGTATGGTTGTGAAACTTGGACTCTCACTTTGAGAGAGGAACAGAGGTTAAGGGTGTTCGAGAATAAAGGCTAGTTCACAATAAACCGGGAACGAGAACGAGAACGGAAATATTGTTAAAATAAATGCATTTAAGTGTGAGTATTCACAATTAACTATTGTGAATGCTCACATTTAAATACATTCATTTTAACATTATTTCCGTTCTCGTTTTTGTTGTCGTTTCTGTTTCCGGTTTATTGTGAACCAGCCTTTAGGCGCTCAGGAAAATATTTGGGGCTAAAAGGAATGAAGTTACAGGAGAATGAAGAAAGTTGCACAACGCAGAACTGCACGCATTGTATAATTCACCGAACTTAATAGGAACATTAAATCCAGACGTTTGAGATGGGCAGGGCATGTAGCATGTGCTGTATATATGAATCTAGAAATGCATAGAGAGTGTCAGTGGAAGACCTGAGGGGAAAAGACCTTTGGGGAGGCCAAGGTGTAGATGGGAGGATAATATTAAAATACAGTGAGGTTAGTTGGGGACGCTCGCGTTTTCGTTCAGAGCTTTGATAGCGTCCCCAATTAACCTCACTGTACATTTGAGGGAAGTGGAATATGTATGATGGTAGAGAATGGATTAATCTTACTCAGGATAGGGACCGATGGCGGGCTTATGTGAGGGCGGCAATGAACCTCCGGGTTCCTTAAAAACCGTTTATTTGTAAGAAAGTAAGGCTATGTCCAAAGGCTTTCTTAAGAGCTATTATGCATTGCGTACATGAAGCCTGAACATTACATTTTTTCATAACTGTATTGTTTTGAGAAATTAATGGGGAATATGAAATATTACCTACATTTATTTCGTGAAAAATAATCGTATAGTAGGGATATCTATGTGTTCTGTAAATCAGCAATCTTACCGGTACACAGAATTTATTTAAGTAGTCCTAGGCGTACCGTTCCTAAGGCCCGTTACACACTTGAAGAGATCTCGTTAGCGAGAAATGTGTTGCGAGAAAGAGGCGAAGAGCCTCTCGCTATCACAGATCACACCTCGCTATGATCATCTATGCACTGCCTTCATGCAGAGGGCATTTTTCTGATTATAGTAATCACTCGTTGGGGGGAATATTACAGATTATGTATTCACGTATATTGTCGTATTTAAATATATAACCTGTAAGTATATTGTCGTACTTTACAAATTATGTACGAACGCTACTATGCTGAATCTGAATCTTCAGATGATGAGGAAATGGAGTTATATGAACATATTTTGTTAATGAAAAGAAAAAGTTAGACCTAAAATTAGTCAGAAATATCTGGAAATCATATTGCATTTCACGAAGATAAAGGCAAGTTTCGGCCACTGATTTCGATATGGATGATGATACGTTTAGGCGTTATTTCAGGTTGAACAGACCTCAGTTTTTTGCCATTCATGATATGATAGAAGATTCTTTGCTATGTTCTGATTAAAATTATGTAAACTGTTAAGACATATAGATAGGCCTACATTATTTCAAATGTTATAATTAATACTACTAAATCTCATGAAAATAAAATAGGCTATAGTCCTATTTATTTTCATATTATCTGATATTTGTCTGCAGATTTCTTCTTTAAGTTTCGTGTTTTTATAGTTTTCGTTCCGTGTATCATGTAAATAGGCCTACGTGTTACATCGTACAAGTTCGATAAATTTCTGACTGCAATTATCAACCATTTTTCCTCATTGTTAATAAAAGCAATACAATTCATCACCACCTATGATATTACTTCTTCACATTTTTCTACATTTAATCGTCATAAAGAGTTTAATGTTAAACATGTGTCAAAAAACTCGCTGAGCTACCGATTTCAGTGAGAACTTGCTCGAGATTTTCGCCTCGAACGAGAATCTCTTCCAGTTTGTGGACGTTCATTTGAATCCATGTTATCAATCTTTGAATTTCCTCGCAACACATTTCTCGCTAGCGAGATCTCTTCAAGTGTGTAACGGGCCTAATACTCAGAAAGTGGCCTTACTGTAAAGGAGGTTTTTTTTTTTTTATCAAAGATAACTTTCACAAGAATTAAATTAAATGTGATTATGATTAATAAATCTTTTTGACGTGAAATGTTGTGCAGTTTGTAAGGAAATAGATCTGTTTGCTGCAACTGACTAAGAACGTGGAGGTCCTAAATTCAATCCCGGATGTTGACAGGGTTTTTATTGTTCCCAAAACTTTCAGAACGGCCCCTATGTAATTGAGTACCATTCCTTTCCCGGGATTAAAAAGGTGTTCCGAGCGTGGTGCCGACTACATCACCTGAATTTAGTGCCGAGATCATGAAATTACATCTGTGCCCCATATATGTATGCGCCTTCACGGCGTCTACAGGGGATACTTTGACCTTAGTTCTGTAAACTCTGAACAGAATAATGATATTGGGAAAGAAACTAATTAACTTGTAAGTTAGGCCTAGAAATAATGTTTCTGACACAGAAGGTTTACTTATTGGACTACCTCAAGTTTTTTTCTATGTTGAAACAAAATATTAAGACATGATATAAATATAAGGGAACTGTTATTGGAAGTGAGGAAGGAAGACGGCACTTAGGGCTATCAGTTTTATTAAACTGTCACTTTCTTGAATCCTGTACGTAAGCTGTTTTAATAATTTGTAACTACTGTATTAGCCTGTATAATACTGTAGGCCTAAATTGTAGAGGGCTCCAGTCTTTGGAAGTTGCCGATAGTACACATTGCTGACCGTCTACTTAGCCTACGTATGGTGTTCTTTTCGAATTAGGTCAGTTTTACCCATAATTAATTTAAATTCATCATCATCATCATCATCATCATCATCATCATCAACGTAATCAAATTCTGTACGAATTAAGTCCTTGGGGCTGTTCCACTTCCTGCATTCAGCTGTTCCTTCCGTTTCTTCACTCTGTCCACAGTTTGCCTTCGCGTTAGGTTAATTTAAATTTATTAGGGCCTACACCTAATTTCCCAGCTTGTATAAAATGTTGTTTGTTTGATGGTCCACCAATCAGGCAATTAAAGTAAAATAAATATTATATTGTAATATTATTTCTTATAGCTTCTGTGAGATGGTATTTTCCTTTCTATATATTACTTTTTCCGTTTTTGATACATTACAAAAATGTATAGTTTTCCTTCTGGTTGCTTTGAACTCTCAGTATGGACTTAATGTTTTCAAAATACGTTCTTCCTAGACGTGTAGGCTCTTCTGTCTTCTCTCCTGTAGCAAACTGATGGTATAGCTACCTGAAGCTAGTATTAGAACAATATAGTGGTCTGTTTCTTGTTAGGCGGAAAGACTAATCTTAGCAGTCATATTATTCTTGCAGAAGTAGGTCTAATTAGGGTTGTCGTGCGTAACAATCTCTAGGCATAGGCCCTAAGCCAAGTGATTGAATAGGTTTTCCTGTATACAGTACCACATTATAGCCACATAAAAGAATCGTTGTAAGATATTCTTTCATCTATGCACAGAAATATCACACGGGGATGGTTTACAGGAGTCAAGCATTTGAAGCCTCTAAACTTGACGCCATATTTGTGATTACACGGAGGCACTAAACTTAAAACCCTGGTCCACACGTAAAAAATGTAGGCTGAATGTTGTATGCTTAAATGTACACTGTTTTAATTTTTTTTACCTTTTTGCAAATCACTTCTACATTAATGTTTTGGACACATTGTGCCTAAAGTTTCGTAACAAGTTTCTGAAATAATTGCCTCTTGTTAAATTTAATTTTTATTATTATTGAAGTTTTCTCGTGCCGTATATTCCACGGAAGTTCGTACATGTTATGTACTTCTAAAATAGGGTCTACATATTTATTTATTATGGCTTACAGGAAAGTAGGTACACAGGCTAAATGCCTATGAAAGCACCTTCTTCACATTAATTTAATTTATAATAATTACTGATAATGATTCACATGGACAGCAGTTATAAAATAGGTACTAATATATGCAACTCATTAGCAATAGAAATAAAAATATGAAATAGATGTTGCTTATTATGAGTAAAAACTCAGAAATTTAATAAATTGATACTGGTACGTAATAAATTGCCGGATCAAAACAAGGAAGAAGTTTTGATATTTGTCTCGATCTAGAGATATTAAATACCAAATTTCTCTATATATATTTGGAGGGATATAAAATGGAATTAGTTTGAGTATTTCAACGGAATCAGTAGGGTATAATTGTTGTTCATATTTTTCTGAGAAATATAATCATTCTTGTGTCATTGAGCGTATTGAAACCAAAAATTCATCTCAATAATCTAGTTGGAAACTGGAATGGACAAGGTATTTTGAATATCTTATAATATAGGAATCTAAGGAATTTATTCTTTATCAACTCGATAGAATGAACATTATTTTTGCAACAAGGATTCCAAATAATTATAGTAGCATATTCCACTTGCTTCTAACCAGGTATAGGCCTAACCTAAAAACAGGTGGTTGCTTGAATAATTTCGAATTGCAAATCCAAGTGATTTGTAAGCAGAATTAGTAATAATTACTTGTGGGAAAAACGATGAATGTCACATTTCTATTAAGGATTACATGATGATCTAATTGACTCTATAACTGCAAAATGTAGTGCTGTTTCTATAGAAAATAAAGGAAAGGATTACTGTATTCGTGGTGATTATTCTCCTTTTTACCATTTTTCATAAGAACAACATTAAATTTCGCAGTAATCCATTGAATTAGATAATGACATCAACCTTAAGAAAACTGTGACATTCATCGTTTTTCCCGCAAACTCTCCAATTGTTAAAATGTGGGATGTGAAAGTTAAATTAATCTCAAGTTCGATACCTAAATTAATTAGCTATTAATTTAAACAAACCATACACGCACACTATCCACAATATCTGCTTGCAAGTTGCTACAAGTTAGCATTCACATGAGGAAAGTGGTGGAGTCAAGTTGATCACGTGACGGGAAAGTTAGACACAAACGTTGACGAGTCGTCAACTCAAATTCTGCTTGACTGCCAAGTCACAACTTGTCTCGACCATATCATACGAGGAAAGTCGAGTTGCTTCAAGCACTTGACTTCTGTAAACTATCCCTGTGTGAATTGCCCTTTATAGTAGAGTTTTTATGGGTAGATGAAGGAGTGAGAAAAACATATGTTGTAACGTTCCTTTGAACAGGGCCATGTTGTCATTGCGGACTGTGAACTTTTTAAAAAGAATCCAGATATTAGTGGGTCTTATTATTTTCTGCCTTTTAATTTAGGACACTCAGACTAATTTCTATGTATATTACAATGAAACTACAGTTTTCGGACAGAGGTTTTTAGAAGCATACGGTACTTAAATGTTGCCCAAAACAACTGACAGAACTATTTTATGTCTTCTTCTGCCCTGAACTGAATGTACATATATTGCACAGAATTTAAGCATTTATATTAACAGGTTTTAGTTTTAGACCTAATTTTTATGTACACTTTGAGAGGCAACACGGCAAATATAGGTAAAGTCTTATAAAATTATTTAAATCGATACAGTATCAGTAGACTAATTGGGAACCTATAAAATATTATTTCACCGAATTTTTTTACCGGTTTGCCGCAAAATTATTAGGCCTATATTTTTTTATAAATGATATTATAGGCCATCTCCCATTTTGTGTGTCAAGATTTCATGAACACGCATTTTATAAATATTAAATACTATCTAACAACTTGAAAGACTGATAAAAGCCATCTTTCGTTCTCAAAATAAGTTCAGTCCAAAATGACCGAAAATAAGGTTCTTACTAGACATCGGATTTTGGGTAAAAACCTATTTTGTTCCTGAAGATATAATCATATTAAGTTACTAACACTTTCCATGGATTGTTATAGGCCTAAGTAATAGTGCCATTATATGGAGCTTAAAATGCCTAATTTGATATTAGGACTTATTTTAGCCTATTTTATTTTAAAATATTAATAACACAATATTTTTCCCATTTTATTTCCTTGTGACGATGAAAATCAACTCGTTTCTTTATGATGAAGTCACAACATTTTTGGAAAATGAGGAAACTTGCATCCTAATGATCTTCTTAAGGATGACTCCATTCACATCAAGCTGCTTACATCAGGTTACATTTTACAATACATTCTTGGTTGCTGTGGTTGCTTCTTTGGGAACTGCAGGGAAACCAATGTATGAGCATCTACACATATTCGCTCATGATAGGGAAAAACTTAGCTCAGCACCCGAGGCAGTTGGAGAAAAAGTACGCGAAAAACTAAAAAATGTTCTCCAGAAGAATACTGGATTAGCAATTTCAATGCAGCGGCGAATGCTTTGTCGGGGAAGTGTAACAAAATGGGTACCTAAGTATGACTTTCCAGTATAAACAGTTCCAAATCTGAAGTATGCTCCCTTCCACGACATTTTAAGCGTTCAATTTCTGCCTATAAATTTGTAGTAACAGACAAAAGTGTAAATTGTCTCTCGAAGGTTTGAAAGAATTGCTGGTTGTGAGGGTGCAATTATGGAAAGTAGGGTATATGTGGTAAATATGAATTAATCTGAAAATACATTTGTGGAATACATTCCATTTTAGTATTAGCCCTATATATTCATAGACAGCTAGGGGAGTACACTGTTATTGAATGCAGTGTCTATTAAAAAACAAGATTTTTATAAGACGCTTAATACACAACTAATAATAATGATATTAGTTATTTTTCAGTAAGCAGTGCTGAAAGGTCATTTTAGATATGATTTTTACAGCTTATTTTTAATTTTTAGAGTCTGCTTAATAATTTGACAGCCTATTATACACCCAAAATCTAAATTTTATAGCCGAATAATTCTGCAGTGCTTGGGAAAAGTGGCATACGTCAGTTTCCACAAACATTTTTTAATTTAATTTATTGACAAATTACGGAACATCTGCTCTCTTGGGAAAAGAGACATAAGTATTTCTCCCATTACAATAATTCATACAGAAGAAAATCAAAACGACATAAATCAGTGTGAAGACAGTGTTTTTTCCTTCTAATGTAAAATTAATAATTTTGACTTGTGCCACTTCTCCCGAGCACTACAGACTTCGAAGTCTAATTTTTACATTTGTCGGATGTAAATGGAACTAATTTCGAAGATATGTTCAAAAGACTGCATTCTCATGGAGTTCGTGAATTCAAGCTACAAATTTCGGCAGTCCTTTCGCTCGCTTGATAACTTCACATGCTGAACATATTTTGGTGCAAAGTTCACCAATTTGGCTTCATATGCCTCATTTGGTTCTAATTCTTGCTAGGAAATCATATAAAATTAAAAAGAAAATTGATTATATTGCAGTGAAAAAGTTTTCAGATCATTTTTACACTCCAGTAAACTCGTAAGTTAATACTGTAGACGTGTAGAGTGTAAATCAGGGATGAGACGATATTAGCTCGCAATCACGGTAGAAGAGCTCGACCTTCATTACGAGCGCATAGCGCATGCACTACATTGCGTCCCAACGTAGACAACAGGGATGTACAGTAGTGAAAAAAAAAAAAAAAAAAAAAAAAAAAACCGGACCGACCCATGTAGCTGATTTCAAAGTCACGGATTCAAATTTTGCTAGTCACAAAACACATCCATCTTGTATAATTAATTGTAACAATGAAATTTATTACATTTGTTCGATTATTGCCGTCTTTTGTTTCCTTCAGTGCCTCAAACTTACAGACGAAAAAACTTTGAGAGTTTTATTTTCGTGTGACATCAATATTACATTTATACCTCTATTCGGCAAAGATAACTGCGTATTTTTACATTAAATAGCAGTACATACCTCTGGCTTCACTATCCGCATTGAAATTACCACAGTTTGACGCAATACGCAGCACAGGATTCTTTTGTATCAGCTACAAGGGTCGATCCGGTTTTTTTTTTGCCACTGCTGTACATGCACATACATCAAATAAAGGCAGTAACTATTACAATAACTTGCGTTACTAAATTTCTGGCTATGTAATAATTATTTAATATACCGGTACATGTACATATATAAACAAAGCGCAAAGGAAAGGGGCTTTAAGAAGAAAAAGAGAAAGAGAAAAAGTTGTTTGTAAACCATTTTCATGTTAAAGCAGTTGTTTATTCTGTAAATACTTCACTTCATTGGCTAGGAAGAGCTAATAGGGTCTACCTGCTTGACGTGTGTGATCTGTAAGAACTTTTGAGCATTTGTTAAAAAATAATGACAATATTGATTGAAATAAAGTATGTTGATTGTGTGATTGTGAAAATGTATTCCATACTCTCCAGTCGTGATTATGTAATGAGTTTTCTTAGAGTGATTTCATCCAAAATTTGTAAAAGATCTACAATACTATCATCTGTACAAAATTTGGTGCCATTGAGTCTAATAGTTTTGAAACTAGGCTATATATTTTTTAAATATATTTTATATTGACGTCACTAAAAAGGCTCCTTGCATCAAAGTTTTCAAAATTTTTACTTCATATATTTGCTAAAAATCTTGAAAATAGTTATGGGAATAAAGATTAATTAGCTTTTGAGCTCAGTCTAAATAGAGAGAGAATATATATTTTTTAACTTTATGAATTATCATTATAGCATATTTAATCAAAGTGCAATATGAATATTCCCGAAGGAACTTAATATTAATATGTCATACAAATGGTAATTAAATTATATTTATCAACATTTAATTTACCTCTGTGAGAAGTTTCAGACCAATATGACTATAACTGTTGTACGAGGAGCTTTTTTTTATCAATAAACTATTTAAAATTTTAAAGTCGAGAAAACAGCATTAGAAACACACACAAAAAAAAAAAACATTTCTCTCAACTCACGCACCATACGTTTGGCCATACTTGATTATATGGTTAGATAATTTAAAACAGTCTGAAATATGATTATGATCATAAAAACAAAAAAGTAGATTTTTTTAATTTTTCAGCATTATTTCACCACAGTGTCCCCTTAAATGGTAGTTTCACCTGTGATTTTTTGTTTGAAATCTCCAGAATAATGTATAAATTTGTGTTTGTGTTGTGTTTCGTACTGACGTTTGATATTCTTTTACAAATAATATATACAGGGTGTTTAAAAATACGGGGCATAATTTCAGGTATGTATTTCCCACATGTAGACAATCAAAATAGTTCATTACAACATGTGTCCGGAAATGCTTTATTTCCGAGTTATGGCCTACACAACATTGAAATTCACTGGAACGTTTTTCTTTCCGCAGGTCGTTGACGTCAAAGGAGACATTAAGAGGGCACTCTGACAGTTCATTCCGAGGCGAAGGTTACATTCAGTGTTGTGTAGGCGTTAGACTGTGCGACATGTATTCAAATCAAGAGCTGGCAGAGATACACTTCATGTACGGTAAGGCGGACGGCAATGCTGCGCTGGCTCGTCGTTTGTACCAGGAGAGGTACCCACAGCGACAATGTCCAGATCGGAAGACATTTGTACGTCTCCATTACCGTCTCTGCGAGTATGGAAAATTTAACTCTCCTGGTCTGGGAAGGGGACGACCAAGATCTACAACTCCAGAAGTATAGGAGGAGATTCTGGAGGCTGTGAACATGACTCCTTCTATTAGCACACGAAGGGTAGCGTTGCAAGTCAATGTTCCTCATACGACTGTCTGGAGACTGTTGAAAGAGTATCAATTGTATCCTTATCATTTGCAACGTGTACAGCCCTGTCACCAGCAGATTACCCTGCACGAGTTAGGTTCTGTCAGTGGTTCTTGCAGCAGTGTGGTGTAAATCCGAACTTTCCTGCCTTAGTATTATTTACAGATGAAGCACAGTTCACACGAGATGGCATAACAAATTTCCACAATCAGCATGTATGGGCGTATGAAAACCCATGTGCAACTGTTCCATCTCATCACCAGGTGCGGTTCTCCCTCAACATGTGGGCCGGTATCATTGGTGATCGATTAGTTGGACCCCATGTACTTGTAAACAGACTTACGGGGCAGGCGTACACAAACTTCCTGGAAAACACCATACCTCATGTTTTAGAAGACACTCCACTGATCAATCGTCAACACATTCACTTCTTGCATGATGGCGCTCCTGCACACTTCAGTCGTACGGCTCGCCGGTATTTGGATCGAAAGTTTCCTGATCGATGGATAGGTAGAGGTGGCCCAATTGCTTAGCCTCCACGCTCACCTGATCTGAACTCTCGATTTCTACTTGTGGGGCCATTTAAAATCATTGGTTTATTCGTCTCCGGTGCCTGATTTGGAATCCCTTCGGAATCGAATTGTGGCATGTTCTGAGGACATACGCAATACTCCTGGTGTTTGGGATCGTGTTCGCAGGTCAATGAGACATCGATGTGAGGTCTGTATTCAAGCGGGAGGTGGACGTTTTGAACATCTTCTGTAATGACAACGACCTGCGGAAAGAAAAACGTTCCGGTGAATTTCAATGTTGTGAAGGCCATAACTCGGAAATGAAGCATTTCCGGACACATGTTGTAATGAACTATTTTGATTGTCTACATGTGGGAAATACATACCTGAAATTATGCCTCGTATTTTTGAAATACCCTGTATTTGTTTGTAATATCGCTTGCGATTTGTCACGGTCTGTAACGTTGTATGTGTTGTATACCCGTTTTTACTGCTGTGCTTCAGAAAGAAAAGCTCCGCGCCTATAGAGAGAGCTTAAAAAAGTGTGCGCTCGGAATTATTGGTAAGTATCGCTGGTAAGCTGACAACAATCAATAACTTACTTAGAAATTACACACCTTATCTTGAGCCTGCTCATGGATATCATTATTATTATGACGAAGATGCAAGACAAGCAACTCAGTGTGATCAAGCGTTGAACCGTAATAATAATAATAATAATAATAATAATAATAATAATAATAATAATAATAATAATAATAATGTTATATAGGTAATTCTATATCTAGGATTCTATCACCTCTCATCAGAAATCTTAATTCGCACTCTGACCACGATCCACTACAATTCATCACAAACTCCACTCAAAGCACTGTGAATTTCTGTGGCGTTTTTGCCACTTAAAGATTCGATATTTGATCGTCAATCGTCACAGTACCCGACACACGTGTAGGCTCCATTTTTAGCTCTCGTTACAAAATTTATTATGGACGAAAAGAACGCACGTCTTTCCTCCTTATGCCTTCAATTGCAACTGACGTAATTTTCAATTTTTTATTGGTGTTGTGTCATCCACTTCACAATTTTACTAATCTGTGTATTACTCGTATTTATGAAATGACCTCGTAGCTCTTCTATATTAGGCTCTTGCTCGTCTGTATCAGAAACTGAAGTTAATTTTATTATATACTTCACCAAAATCACGAGAAGTCGCCAGAACTATGTATGAGGGACGGGATTTTTTTTTTTTTTTTTTTTTTTTTTTTTTTTTTTTTTTTTTTTTTGTATATCAGCATGCTCCATTACAAGGGACGGGATATGGAAGTTTCATTATACTCTGTTCTAAAAACATTCTCTTAAACGTCATTACTTACTTACAAATAGCTTGTGGTATGCCGATAAACTATTAATATTTGACTATAATTATTTATTTACTGTGCCACCTTTGCTTATCTTAAAAGTTAACTTTTAAGATAAGCAAAGGTGGCACAGTAAATAAATAATTATAGTCAAATTACAAATAGCTTTTAAGGAACTCGAAGGTTCATTGCCCCCCTCACATAAGCCCGCCATCGGTCCCTATTTTGTGCAAGATTAATTCACTCTCTATCATCATATCCCACCTCCCTCAAATCCATTTTAATAGTATCCTCCCATCTACGTCTCGGCCTCCCCAAAGGTCTTTTTCCCTCCGGCCTCCCAACTAATACTCTATATGCATTTCTGGATTCGCCCATACGTGCTACATGCCCTGCCCATCTCAAACGTCTGGATTTAGTGTTCCTATTTATGTCAGGTGAAGAATACAATGCGTCCAGTTCTGCGTTGTGTAACTTTCTCCTTTCTCCTGTAACTTTATCCCTCTTAGCCCCAAATATTTTCCTAAGAACCTTATTCTCAAACATCTTTAACCTATGTTCTTCTCACAAAGTGAGAGTTCAAGTTTCACAACCATACAGAGCAACCGGTAATATAACTTTTATAAATTCTAACTTTCACATTTTTTGACAGAAGACTAGATGACAAAAGCTTCTCAACCGAATAATAACACACAATTCCCATATTTATTCTGCGTTTAATTTCCTCGCGAGTGTCATTTATATTTGTTACTGTTGCTCCAAGATATTTGAATTTTTCCACCTCTTCGAAGGATAAATCTCCAATTTTTATATTTCCATTTCGTACAATATTCTGGTCACGAGCCATAAACATATACTTTGTCTTTTCAGGATTTACTTCCAAACCTATCGCTTTACTTGCTTCAAGCAGAATTTCCGTGTTTTCCCTAATCGTTTGTGGATTTTCTCCTAACATATTCACGTTATCCGCATAGACAAGAAGCTGATGTAACCTGTTCAATTCCAAACCCTCTTTGTTATCCTGAACTTTCCTAATGGCATATTCTAGAGCGAAGTTAAACAGTAAAGGTGATAGTGCATCTCCTTGCTTTATCCCGCAGTGAATTGGAAAAGCATCAGATAGAAACTGGCCTATACAGACTCCGCTGTACGTTTCACTGAGACACATTTTAATTAATCGAACTAGTTTCTTGGGAATACCAAATTCAATAAGAATATCATATAATACTTCTCTCCTAACCGAGTCTATGCCTTCTTGAAATCTATGAATAACTGATGTACTGTACCCTTATACTCCCATTTTTTCTTCAATATCTGTCGAATACAAAAAAATCTGATCAACAGTCTATCTATTACGCCTAAAACCACACTGATGATCCCCAATAATTTTATCTACGTACGGAGTTAATCTTCTCAAAAGAACATTAGACAAAATTTTGCCTATTAGAAATTTGTAATGAGATCATTATGACTTGTACTTAAAAACAGCATTGTTATATAACAGGACTTCTCGTTAGTAAATAGAGATTAGTGAAATAGGACTTTTTGTCCTTCACAGTGCATACGTTACTGTCATCTTACTATTCTGCCAGTTCATTTTAACATCTTCTGATGAGAATACACTATGAGTAGTTAAATGACCCAGACACACGAAGTCCGAAGGTTATCTGACTAATGTGGTATATAGGAAAATTTCAAAATGTAATCCTCCATTATTGCTACAATCATATCAAAGCGTTACACCAGTTTCAGAGAAGATATAAATGAACGTAGTACACTGTATGTGACAGAGTAGGCCCTGTAATAATAAGCAGACATCGGATTCTAGGGCAAATGCCTATTTTGTTTCTTTAGGAGAAAAGTAAAAATAATTATGAATATTTGTGTATCATGGAAATTGAAAGGTATTCAAAGAGTTTTATAGTGCCCTAAAATGCCCTAAAACGGTTATTAGAGCCTAATTTGTTAATATTGGCCTAAAAATGCCTAACTCACTGTAAAGTTTCGCATTTTACTCTTACTTTTTATAATTTATACATGCATTCACTGCGAAATTTAAGGCATTTAAAAAGTGGAAAGTTTGCTTCACACCGGCCATGAAACCATTGATAAAGGAAACAAAATGTTTTGAATCTCACGACACTCGCAATAGATTTCACCGAATTTAACATGTTTGGAGGCATAAATGCCGACAAAGAACCAACCTTAGTTTTGAAGCAGGCAACAATCACAACATGTGCTGCTACCGACTCAGAGATATACTATACTATAAAAATGACTGTTTTCGGTCTGAAACCGATTAGCTGTACTGCCCTTCAGAGTGTCATAAAATCACAATTTTTGGAGAAAGAGTGTTTTTGAAATATTTATGAAAAGTCGTAAAACTGCGAATTAGTAGCGTAAACCGTTACAAAATATTTAAAAGAATGGCCCTCCT
Source organism: Periplaneta americana (assembly GCF_040183065.1). Classification (NCBI taxonomy): domain Eukaryota; kingdom Metazoa; phylum Arthropoda; class Insecta; order Blattodea; family Blattidae; genus Periplaneta; species Periplaneta americana. Next base: position 95,465,674 of record NC_091120.1, on the reverse strand, counting down.
AGTGTTAACACTACCAGGAAATGCAACAATAAGTGGAACTTTGTATTTTTGTCCAATTGAATCTCAATAACAACGGTTCATTTGAATGCTCGTTAACAGTTGCTCTTTCCCTCGCCTTATTTGTGTTGAGAAGTTTTGAGCGGTAGGACGTTTTCCTGTGAAGTTTAACGCGATAATGCCGAAAAATATAAGTGCAAAACCTACATTGATCCGGCAATGGCTAACAGAATATTCAGAATTCACTTATGATGGAAAAATAATATTCTGCAAGATTTGTAGCAAACAGGTATGTAACAATAGTTGAAATATATAAATTCTATTAATTTTAATGAGTAGGCCTATAATATTTATACATTGACTGAGCTATCCTGAGGTATAATTCTTTTTAAGACCACTACACTTTAACCTTTTAAATTCCGATAGTTAAAGTATTTGCAGGTCATTAAAACTTTGATTGTTCGAACCCACTAACTTTGTAATAGAAATACGGCAATACAACAATTAGGATTAGGTGTAAATGTTCCAGTAAGTATTGATGTTTCTATTGTACCTAATTTAAAATTTGCGCCTCTCACATCAGTTTCGGTTGAAAGAAGTTTTTCTGCTTTCAAAATGATTCTCAGTGACAAAAGGCAAAGGTTAACTGTGGAGAATTTAGAAAAAATTCTGGTGGTGTACTGTGCAGATATTTATAATAAAGTCTGAGCATGGAACTGAATTTCAATAACTTAAAATGAGTAATCTTGATATCAATAATCATTATTTCATTAGTTTTAATATATTAAATTTGTGCAGCTCTGTTTATAAATATAATATAGTATTCTTTTTTAATGTTTAAACATACTTTTTTGTGCGTATTTTAGTGTATAACTAAAAATTTCAGTGAAAGAAATAAGTATGATACCTTGATGTGCCTAAAATGCCTATTTTCATTAAAATAGAGCCTAATTTTACAAATTTTGAGCTTATTTTAGGCGCCTAAAACTGCAATTTTTAGTGCCTAAAAATCCGATGTCTAAAATAAGCCAGTAAGGTTTCTCCCCTCCATCACGAGTTGAGTGTTTAGCGTCACGCTGCGGCTGTCTTTGCTTGAAAAGGCATATTATTACTTATTTAATTGGAGGTTCAGCTTCATAACAGTTATGAAAGAGAGAGATTTCATGACTCTGTCTGGCATTGAACCTTCGCCTTTTGTAAATATCCCTCCCTTATTTATTGCTCTTCTTGAAGTGAATTGCTTTGAAATTGTATATTGTTCGTATGTAAGTTTCAAAACATGAATGTACAACATTTTAATACAGTAATCCCCGTATTCGAGGAGGATACGTTCCGAAACCTACCGTGGATAATACCAAATCCTATAAATTTCCCGTCGGTAGATTGACTACTACAGCACGTGCGAGGACAGTGAAAAGTAAATAGTGAGGGGTAATGCCACTGAGGACTGTGTTGGTGATTGATACTACCACATTCTGAATACAGAGTGCGATTAAATACTATATCTTTTATAAAACTCTTCAGTTTAAGACACTAGGTGCTAAAATAAATTCGTCGAGATTAACCGCGGATAACTGAAACCCCTGATACGGGTTCCACGGGTAAGGGTAATTACTGTAATTTAAAATTTCGTTGGCAACCAATTTGCTGTGTCAATAGAGCGAAAGACTGTGTGAACGCAGATAGTCTGGATTAAAGTGAAGGCGAGATTTTTCATTTCAGCATACCTTCAGAACGGTTCAGTGTCCTATAAAATTGTGTACCGGATCCTTCCCGCGAGTGAAAGTTGGCTGGAGTGTGGTGCTGGTACTATAGATTTATGTAATGCTAATTTTCAGAAAGCTATTGTCTGATCTTAAAGTCACTTCACAGTGGTGGGGAACCCGCCTCGGAATTTGAACCCGGGCTTCCCGAACGTGAGTCGTAGACGATACCGTGTCGACCACCCAAGCTGGGTTAGTAATTTAACAACAGTCTACATTATTCATTGTTTGAAAGAATGTTAACTTATAGGCGAAGAATGTGGTGTAGTCAGAAGAGTACGAGACTATTATTATTAATTTACTAGCCATACCAGTGCGCTTCGCTACACTTGTTAGAAATAAATATAAAGGAATTACATAATTAAAATAGAACATTTGGTCCAGGGAACATCGGTGTTTGATAGAAGGATAAATCGTTTAATATTACTTAATTGAAATTGTATTTTAAATAATTAAAATATGATCATTTTGGTCCAGAGAGCACTCATTTGGTGCTAGAATAATTCCTTTAACATGTTTCGTAGTTATTATATGCAAATAATTAAAATAGGATCATTTGGTTCAGAGAACATCCGTTTTTGGTGGAAGGATAATTCGTTTAACCTTTTTCTAAATTAGTCTTGAATGCATCCTTTAATAAATTACTCCAAAGTGATGCCAATATAGAGTGGATTGTGTACGAAGAAAATTTTTTATGTTTGCTTAACTGTGCTTCTTTTTTTTTTTTTTTTCTTTGTTAAGTTTATTACACACGCTTTAACACCTGTGGTCATGTCGCGTGTTTAGAATGTGTGGGTATATCAGTAGGCCGTTTTCACTCTTGTTTCTGTTGTGTTTTGTAGATGGCTTGTCTTTATGTAATTGATTAAAATTATAGATTTTGATTAATGTTTATCGTATTGGTAATTGAGGCTGTGATGAATCATAGCATGTAAATTTCCAATCTGGCATTTGTCTTTATGACTAAGGGAAACTATGATAAACCCCAGTCAGAGTGGTCGGCCACAGAGTTCGAACCCGTGACCTCCCGAATGCGAGTCTCAAACTCTACCGTCTGAGCCAACTCGCTCGGTTGTGCACCATTGTTTATGTAAATAAAAAAATGAAAATGAATGTGGTATATAAATATTATTTTAAGAAACACTGGAAACGAATATGGGTAAATTATGAGCGCAGAAACGCTATTTCGTGACACTTTGTAAAATAACTCAGCTACAGTGAGCTCAATGGTAAATTGATAATTTTTACTGCATATGTTTTGTATTTTTGGTCCAGTAAAAATACTCGTCTTTGCGACAAAACTTTTAAAAATACTGTTATGTTCTGTGGACAAAAAGAAACTGAAGTGTATAAAATTAGAGTATTTTATGTGGACCAAATAAAGTTTAAATAATCGAGTAATGCAATATATTGCGACAGAATATCTGTGCGTAAGAATCTATTTTAATCTTACCTTAGTCCTCATATAGCATTACTTTCATCTAGAGAAGCTACACTTTCAAATAATGCAGGAATTATTCAAATCGGTGAAGTGTCTTCTGAGATTACTTCATATAAACACATTCTCTGTATAAGTATTAATATTAATAAACATTTATATATTTATATATTCCCATCATAGAATACAAATATATCCGTATAAAAATAGTGTTAATTGAATAATATTCTCCGTTTATTGTGTGCAAAGACGTTGTAGTTATATATCGATTGTGTGCAACGCCGCCTTATATAGACGGAGTCATTTGTTTTCATTTCATTGTAGCCTATTAATCTGAGGCGGCGATGATAAAACGTATTATTATTTTAAAACTCGTGTATCTCGTTAAATATTAGTCCTATCAAAATTTTGTAGAGGATAAAACTTATCGGAAATAGTTTTTAAAGAAACTTTTGTTACGTAACATCTTTAATGAAAATAATAAAAAAAAACTCGAGTTTTGGTCACAGGATAGTTAATTATATTAACACCAATTATTCTTGAAAAATCCAAAATTACCAGAAAAATTTTAGTTACAGATTTATTAATAATAACCTATAGATTATTGTTATAAATGCGTAAAAATAAGCACGGGAAATAAGTATGATATAAATTATAAACATTTCTTCTATTTACTCAGTTCAATACTTCATTTTAACTTCCTTTGCGACATATTCTAACAAGGGAACCGTCCCAGGTTATGGTGCTTCAATTGCATGAAAATGCATATTTGAGCTAATTTTCGTTCGTTAAGAAACGTGGTGTTAGTAGTTTGTTTCGTTTTTTCATCGTTTACTAAATAAAAGGACTTGAATATCGATGCTACTTATGCTTCTTATTGCGCGTACTCGGATTCTCATAGTTCCGCGACATCGTATCACAGCTGTCACATTAATGCACTAGTCTATTTTATTTTTATCTTAACTCATATTAATACAGTACTCTTGCTGAAATACAAATTCAGTTTTAATTTGAAATATGTATTAACTTTGTGAGTCACTTTAAATATGATGGTGTGGATTAGAAATGAAGTGGTTGGGACAAGAGCCATTGAACAGTACAAACATTTTATACAGGCTGGTTTTTCACACTCTTCTGTAACATATTATCACAGTCTAGTATATACAGTCGCGAAGCTCAATGCGTAGTAAATATGCAAACATTAGACAGTTGCTCACCACTAGGGTCGCTAATATCGCCTCATTACAGACAATGCAAAATAGAACCGTCACAGTCTATTGTTTCTAGCACCCTCAAAACTCAAGCTTCGTGACTGTATATAGTAGACTGTGATATTATACACTGTTTCCAATACGCAAAATTGTTGCAAGAACGTTATCATACTTTCTGGCATGTTTCTCTGTCATACATCCACACCTCTGCCACACGTATATTAGCATGTCTTTGAGGACAGGTGAATGAAACTGATGATACACAATGGAATGTAATGTCATTATGAAACCCTCTATCGTGCATTGTGTCGGGAATGTTTTCACAGATAATTTTATATCTGAAATATCTTATAGCCTTCGAATTACAATCTTATATTGCCTAAAAAAAGAGGCCTACACATTCAAGGGTTGCACAAATCTTGTAGTTTTTGGGGGATATTTTGGTTTTAATTGTTTTACCATGTAAAGTATTGTTTACTTCTTCATCGATAAATATACAGTCATCTATCCGACCATTCCAGGATTCCAGAAGTAGTAGTGTGTCTTTCTTAACATCCGGGAGAAATACATCTCTTAACCATCTTCTCACGAGATTTTTTTTGTCAGTTTACCGTAACTACTTGCATCGACCACGACTTTAAATGGCTAGTCTTTGTCTGCATGTTTTACTTTAGGTCCAAATTCCACTTTCAGTTCTTGAAAGCATATGTACAGTCGTGTTCCTAGACTTGCAGATGCAGACATATGGATTTGGACAGTGTATGAATGAGTGACAAATACCATGGATTGCACTATTACTCAATATTAATGTGAGTTAAGAGAAAAAGAAAATAGATTCAGAGCATTAATGCGAGAGCTGTGATACGGTGTCGCGGAACTGAGGATCCAAGTGCGCGCAAGAAGTGGTATAAGTAGCAACGATTTTCAAGTCACTATATTTCGTAAACTGGGAAAAAGCGAAACGAACGACTATCACCATGTTTCTTAACGAACGAAAATTAGCTTAAATAGGCATTTTCATTAAATTCAAGCACCATGTGAGCTGAGATGGTTCCCTTGTAAGTGTTCTTTTTTCAATTTACAAATTTCCAAGTATGCTTTGTTCTGAAGTATGTCAGTGTTACCGTTTCACCCTTGTCAAAGAATATATACAGTTATACTTATTAATAATTGTCTAGAAATAAACAAATTAGTGTTGTTATCTCCTGTGGCATCAAGCAGGTGAATAATGATTGTTCTGAAGTGTTTTCTTTGGACTGTTTTGGAGTTTCATTGTTTGGAAAGTCATTGATATTTCTGAGAACTTATTCTGTCCCAGTGTTGTAATCAATTATCCCTTTCCCTTTTTTTATATATTCCACCACATCTTGTGTCCCACATACTTGTTTGAGGTCTAACTTTGTATCTCGGAGTGTTTCCACGAATAACCCTGACAATAGTTATCTCTTTTCTCAGAAGTGTTTGGATAACAGTTGTGTCGACTCTAGTATTCACACAGCAAATTAAAATTGGCATACGATCATAATTATTATGCAGATTTTTTAATTTTCTCGCTGGAGACATTTGAGATTTTTTTTGAACAGCATAAAAAAACTATGTTTTTCTTTAAATTACACAAACATAATATTGATAATCCTGAGTGATTTTGTGACTTCTAATTATTTATTTTTATCTGTTTATCTGTGGAGATGGGTGACTCAAAAGAGCTGAATCATAATTATTATTGATTTCATTACCATCATCTTTTCACAATTTAAACATTTTTCGAGGATGTTAGAATATATATATTTCGAACAATAACTTTCATGTTAGTTGATAAAATGTCCTGTATTTCGACAAAGTGGCGCAGTAAAGACTGAAGGGTTCTGCATAGACATTTTGGATCAGTTAAATTCCAGGAGTCACTGGCTTAGCTCAGTCGGCAGAGACAAGCGCTCAGGCGTGGGTTCGATTCCCACTTGGCTGATTATCTGGTTGGTTTTTTCCGAGCGTTTTCCCAAACGTAAGGCGAATGTCAGGTAATCTGTGGCGAATCATCGGCCTCATCTTGCCAAATACCACATCACTATTACCAATTCCACCGATACTACAACCTAGAAGTTATACAGTGACGTTAAATAACCAACTAATCCATTATTATATAGGTTATATTCCAGGTGAGCCTCTGGTTGATGTTCTGACTGATACGTACATCTATTATCAGGCAGTACATTTCACTTGACGATATATGTCAGATGAATTGTTTGTATGCATCTGAAGTTTGACTAGTGTAATATATAGCTAGCAGGCGATGTATGCAATGGAGGGGGAAAGGAACTGGCCAACCTACCCCATTATCTCCTGGCCTAGTTGTCTCATAAATGGTGCTTGTTGGTGTTACTTGTGAGATTCAGACCTGTCTTCGGACAGTTGACTAATCAAACAATATTCCCGGTGTTTCGCAGATTTTTAACGTTGTTGTTTATTACTATACTAGCTGTACCCGTGCGCTCCGCTGCACTTATTAGAAATAAATATGACGTACTTACATAATTAAAATAGAGCATTGGGTCCAGGGAATATTCGTGTTTGATAGAAAAATTAATCGTTTAATATGCTATTTAATTTAAATTCTATTTAAGTAATTAAAATGCTATCATTTTGATCCAGAGACCACTCAATTGGTGCAAAGATAATTCGTTTAACATTTTTCTAAATTAGTCTTGAATGCATCCTTTAATAAATCACTCCAAATTAATAGAGTTGATTGTGTACGAAGATCATTTTTACTTTAATCTTACTGTACATCTTTTTTTTTTTTTTTGTTAAGTTTATTTTATTCACGCCTTAACATCTGTGATCATGTCGCGTGTTTAGAATGTGTGGGTATATCAGCAGGCCGTTTTTACTCTTGTTGAGTTCCTGTTTCTATTGTGTGTTGTAGATGGCTTGTGTTCATGTAACTGATTATAGACTTTGATTAATGTTTTTGGTATTGGTAATTGAGGCGGTGATGAATAATGGCATGTATCTCTACAATCCGGCATTTGCCTTTATGACTAAGGGAAATCATGAAAAACCCCAGTCAGATTGGTCGGCCACGAGGTTTGAACCCGGGACCCCCTAATGCTTGTCTCAAATGCTACCGCCTGAGCCAACTCGCTCGGTTGTATATCATAGTTTATGCAAATAAAAAAAATGAGTTACCCTACATAAATATTATTTTAAGAAACACAGGAAACGAATATGGGTAAATTATGAGCGCAGGAACGCCATTTCATGACACCTTTTAAAATAACTCAGCTCCAGTGATCTCTATGGTAAAATGAGTGTATAAAATTAGAGTATTTTTATGTGGACCAAATAAAGTTGCAATAATCAAGTTATACAATATTTCGACAGAATATCAAGTTTTCTGTGCGTACAGATTTCTTTTCATCTTACCTCAGTCCTCATTTGTAGCATTACATCCATCTAGAGAAACTACAAATTTCAAATAGTGAACATGGATAAATATATTTATCCATGTAGTGAAGGTTAATTAGCTTCTGAGATTACTTCATACAAACACACAAAATATTCTCTGTATATTAATATTGATAAACGTCAAGGCCGCCTTAAATAGACGGAGTCATTTGTTTTGATTTCATTGTAGCCATCGTCGTTCCTGCAATAACTCCTGTGTCACATATCGAATTTCAGATTTTTTCTCTATTAAATAACTTAAGTAGTGATGCAGCAAATAATACAATCTACTATATATAATTTAATTATATTTCTTTCTTTCGAAAATGTAAGAATTCACGATCTCCTATGCACTACTGCCATAGAATGAATAAATTTGTCTTTCTTCCTACTAAAAAATTTAATATTTTGCACATAGAAGTTACGGAACAACGACACTATAATCTGAGGCGGCGGTGGAAATGTATTGTGTTGTTGTTTTAAAACTTTTGTATACCCTTAAATATCAGTCCTATCAAAATTTTTTCCGGAATAAAACTTATCGGAAGCAATTTTTAAAAAAACTTTTGTTATGTAACATTTTTCACAAAAATCAATAATAAGCTAGATATTTCGGTTTATTTAATTCAGACCTCCTTATAACTCACCTTTTCAATAAAGTATTTTGAATGCCATATAGCCTAAAATCTAAGTTACAACGAACTTAATTTATATTCCAATTTTCATCGAAATCGTTCAGCCATTATCGCGTGAAAAGGTAACAAACATCCAGACAGACAGACTTAAATATCAGTTCTATCAAAATTTTGCCTGGAATAAAACTTATCGGAAATCATTTTTAAAGAAACTTTTGTTATGTAACATTTTTCACAAAAATCAATAATAAGCGAGATATTTCGGTTTATTTAATTCACACCCCCTTATAACTCCCCTTTTAAATAAAGTATTTTGAATGCCATATAGCCTAAAATTAAGTTACAACAAACTTAATTTATGTTCCAATTTTCATCGGAATCCGTTCAGCCATTATCGCGTGAAAAGGTAACAAACATCCAGACAGACAGACATACAAACAAAAATTTCAAAAAAGCGATTTTCGGTTTCAGGATGATTAATTATACATGTTAACACCAATTATTTTTAGAAAAGCGAAAATTACCAGAAAAATTTCGCTTACAGATTTATTATTAGTAGGCCTATAGATTAAAAACTTGGAATTCAGATAAAAGGCAACAGTGCATATGTAAGGGAGATACATCCTCTTCCTTCTTTTGGAAAGCCTCAGGGCACAGTGTGCAATTTTCTCAATCTAGCTGGACAGCAGCTGGGTAGCGCAGTCGGTATAGCGCTGGCCTTCCATGCTCGAGGTTGCGGGTTCAGTCCTGAGCCAGGTCTATAGCAATTAAGTGTGCTTAAATGCGACAGGCTTATGTCAGTAGATTTACTGGCATGTAAAAGAATGCCTGCGGGACAAAATTCCGGCACACCGGCGACGCTGATATAATCTGGGCAGTTGGGAGCGTCGTTAAATAAACTATTTTTTTTTCGACTTGTTGATTTCACTATATATTTTTATGAATATTATGTCCCTTAATTTACGAGGCATCTTATGAACACACTGCGCGATATTTCTCGCGGATATTTATTTCTTTTGGAGTAGCGTAAACCTAGCTATCTGCAGAGTGTTGAATCCACACTCCTCAGTTGCAACATAGAGCGCTTTTTTGAAAGTCGTATTAAGGTCTAAGTAAATTGGTCTACCCAAAACTGTATATTGTGAGGTAAGTACCAAAAATCAAAGATGGCTAGTACTCCAATGCTACCAACCTTGAACATAAAGCAACAAATGTTACTAATAAATGTCAATGGCTTAAAAAAGTCATACGATGAAAACAATAACTTCACATACAACTCGCTGTATAAAGGAATAACAATGATTATATATCCGCAATGTAGACGATTGTTATATCATCACAATATAAAAAATTCATACAATGTGGCATCTGAATAAAATTGATGAATTTAGTTTAGACTAGCTTGCCTAACCTGACTAATATTTCAAATTGTGCCAACCTAACAGTTACAAAATTACTAACTAATGTGATATCATTCTATAACATACGAGTATTCGAAGAAATGTTGCCAGCAGTGAAGTGAACGTAACAGATAGAAAATCACTAAATTTAAGCAGGAGATCAACTAATTGGGGAAAAATGAAGTTGCAACTTAGTACTTCATATTACATTGTACCGGCTATACTATCGTTTTTCTTTCTATTTATCATGGAGGCAAAAAAGCAAGGGGATTTATCACGCCGTATTATTTTTTCCAGCAGAACAACTCAGTGGGATTTCTACTGCTATCTGCCATCGAAATGTCAGGAATTGGCATGATGACGTCTGCGTTTTCAGGAATGACATAATTAGATTTGTGAGTTGTCAGTCACAACACACTGCTCATGACTGCGCTAAAGAACAACATTCGTGCAACATTGGTATTCAGAAACGTTACATCTAAACTATATATTTCAAATAACAAATCAAATCCGTTGCGCGACAACCCATGGAGGGTCAATGCCTACCAGCCGACTGCTGGCCTCACGTCCACATGCCTCAGCAGAGGTGAACGATCATCGAATCAGTGTGGGGGTAATAATGGTTAGCACGATAATCTCGCCAGTTATAGATGGTTGGTAAAACCGGATTTTGCTGCTCACTGCAGCTCCCCAAATTCACCATGATGCTGAGTGGTCATTAAATAACCGAATAAACAACTCTCCTCTCCTCTCCTCTCCTCTCCTCTCCTCTCCTCTCCTCTCCTCTCCTCTGCAATATTTTGGTGTTCCATGTCAGTCTTATTTTACCATTTCTCTTCACACAGAATAACCATCGTAGTTTAAAAGGGTGGTTTTCGACTTTTGTTTTGTTTGCATCTTGTATATCTTATATACCTTGTGTTAACCTTATAAATTATATTGGGAGCTGATAAGTGTTTTTGTTTATGATTTGTATTTCAGAGAACTCTTAGAGTCGCCTTTTGTGGTTTCGTTTTGATTCCAAGTAAAACAGGTTAAGGATTTACTGGACCGTTTGTCTGTCCGATATGAGTCATTCCACGTCAAATCGCACAGCAATAAAACACGACCTTTTCGGAAATGGTCGAATTTTTTTTCATGAATTCCAGACATCAAATAAAGAGACCCGTATTGTTTTATTTTCACAATTATTAATTATTTGTGTAGTTATGACTATTTGAAGTTACGCAAATTATGCGCGCACTGTTACATAAACTCACTTGGAACTCTGTGTCTACATATAATTGAGATTTGCGGTTTGGCGCATTTGAAAGACTAAATACAACACTTTTTATTACTTTAGGCGTATCGCAAATAAATTTAAAATTTGGCCTATTTTTTAAATAATTTCTTTTTCAAAGCAAAAGTACTATATTAAATAGCCAAGGTAAAAATCTGAAAAAAATATAGACTTGTTCGCTGATGTACTATCTGTAAACTACTACATTTATAAATATGGGATCGGCACTCATATATTTGAAATAATTTATTTTCCGGAGGCATGCACGCTCTCGCGATGCCCAGCTAATGAACTGCTTGCAGCCATAGGCTAGAAGGCTGCCGGGGAAAGTTCAACGAAATCCCCCGTTGCATCTGATGTCACCATACTAATCATCAAATGATTAATACCTTAAGGAACAGTAAATATCTTATCTAAAGTTATTTTATTATTGTCAGCTCAGCTAAGAGGGGAAGCCCTTCACAGGGCTGTATGTTTATACTGTAATATAGCCAAGTGTTTGATGATAGCAAGGCTGGGTAAGGCAGTAAACTTTATGGCAGTAAACGGATGGCAGGAGACAAAATATAGAAGAGAAAAATAATCAGTTTGGGTTTGAATTTCACGGAGTGACGTGACTTCTATACAACATGAGTGATGGTAAAGATCGCGTAATATATAACAAGTGTTTAAATCCATTTACCTTCCTAATCACGCTTTTAAAAAGAAAAGTACACTAAGACGCGTAAGTCGCGACTAATTGATAAAGCTCAATTTAAAGGAGTCTTTGAATGTGCAAATATGTGATTCATTCCGTAAAAATCAATCAATTTCCGTATAGGTCAGGTGAAATTATATGTGAAGCCGGTAGTTCTTGCGATATTAATAAACATGAATCAAATGAAAGTGCGGGCAGAGAAAGTGATTATCCCAGTTCTTCTTTAGCAGTTCTATGGATACAGTGCTAGAGGAATTAAACAAGAGTTTGATGTCAATAGAATCCCCTATCAAGAAAAGAAAGCTACAACAAAACCGATACCCCCGTGAAAAGTTTCAAAAAGTAAAAGGCTCTCTAGCATGTAAAGTTTTTCATGTAGAAGTTGCATCGTCATCCCTTCAAAAGTCAGCCATATTTTATTTTTGACGGAATGCAAAGAAATGTACAACCTGAAAATTACATAGTTATTGCAGACTTTTCTGAAAATTATTCATTTGTAATACAAGATTAAATACATGGTGTGGATTGGAACATATGCCAAGCCACAATACATCCTTTCGTAGTATATTTCAAAGGAGATACAGATTTCGTCACAAAAGTATTGTCATCTCAGAAACCATGAAACATGACACCGATCCCTTTCACTTTTTTCAATCCGAAGCAATCAATTTCTTAAAGCAAGAATTCAACGATATGAAAAAAAATCATCTACTTTTCCAATGGATTAAGTTCATAATACAAAAAAAAAAAAAAAAAATGAAAATAATTGCTTACATGAAGACGATTATGGAATTAGTGCTGAATGACACTTCTTTGCAACGTCGCATGGTAAAGGTCCATGTGATGGCATTGGAGAAACTGTTAAAAGACTTGCCACGAGAGCCAGCCTATACAAGTTCCTATAACAACATAAAAAAAAACTGTTTGATTGGTAACAAAAAACATTTCTAACGTGTCATTTATATTTTGTTCATTGAATAAGCACAAAAACCACACTGAAAATTTGCAGGCCAGATACCATAATCTAAAACCAATAACTGGTACATTAAAATTACATTATTTAATTCCGTTGTCAAAAACTGAAGATTTAGTAAAACAATTTTCTTTCAAGAAAGAAGGTAGGCGAATGAAAATATAAAGTGTGAATGAAAAGAAACATTTAAAAAGCATAATTTACAAATATTTGAAGATATCATAATAAGTAAATTAGCAGCGTTTCCTCGAGTGACTTGATCAGTCAATCATCCAGCACCGATAAACCTCCCAGCGCGCTTTAACGCTTCCCGTCCACTGCTGCTGCACCGACCGCTACACATTGTGTCGTAAGTAATTAAATTTCCATTAAACTATTGGAGATCCCATTCTGATTTTTTCTGGAATTATTAAGAATACTTCAGTGCACCTAGTAAGAATTTTTTTTAGATTTTTAATAGGGCTATTTCACATTGATATATAACTTTTAAAAATTGAATTATAAAAAAATATTTGTAATAATTATATTAAAATTAGTTAGTAAATATTTAATAAAACACGGTACTTTAAGCTTTTAAATGCATTTTTCAAAAGAATTTTAACATCAATATCGTCAGAAATATGACGCTTTAAATGTTGCATTGTGCGACATTTTTAACGAATTTTAACATGTAATATTTTAAAAACATGTGGACTTAGGAGGAAATAAAAATACACTTGTTGGTTTATTAGACCCTTAGAGTTGGTAAAAAAAAATATAAACGCAATCAGAAATATGAAGGTCAAAATTTGTATAATTTTGTGTGATTTGACGTGGAATGACTCATATACGTCATACAATGGGCAAGTACTTGTCGATTGTCTAAGAAAAACTTATATGAAAACTCGTATACTGTATTTCCTCATAAATTGTACAGTAGGGGGGGGGGGACGGACCGAGCCTCGTAGCTGATTTCAGAGCCTTGTTCACTCAGAGCACGATAGACTGGTAACTAACGTAAGACTTTCGAGGTTCGAATCCTACCTGGGAAGGACACTTTTTTTTGTTCCTTATTCAAATTTATTCCCAATACTTTTCGATTGCAGCGATATTTTACTATTTAATTAACTTATTATTGCCAGAAATGAATTTCACCAGCAATCGAAAATTATTGAGAATAAATTTGAATAAGGAACAAAAAAAAAGTTTCGAACCACGAAAGTCCTGGGGTGCTATTCATAGACATTTCGCAGCACGCGCTACGAGCGTACTAAGCTAGCCACGGCTATCCACTGGTTACTAATACAGAATTCAAATCATATCCTATCTGGTTTATGAATACGAAAAACGCTGATAATCCACCGGAAGCCCGCGCTAAAAATGTCTATGAATACGGCCCTTCGTTACCAGCCTATCGTGCTTTAGAGTGAACAAGGCTCTGAAATCAACTACAAGGGTCGATCCGGTTTTTTTTTTGCCACTACTGTACGTAGTAGACGGTTTGTAAATGTTTCCACTCTAGTTAAATATGTATCGTATGTTTATAAAGTTCCTGAAGTAAATTTTTCTTGTTGATCCATTTATAATCAATAGAAAGTAAGAATTATGTTCCAGTAACTATGATTGAAGTGTTCACAAGTATGTATAGCTATGAACAAAGCATTAGCGTGAAAGGCACTGCAGACTTAGAGGAGAAAGTATGGCTTTGCCAGACGTAGTTTCCAAGAAATTGTTGTGGTATTTCCTTTTTTATTCTTCATCTTTTTATTAGCATATAAGAGAAGCAAAGGGAGTAGGAGCAGAGTTAATTAGGTCGAAGGAGAATTGCATTATGCTTATTATGATTTCTCCACGTCTTTATATAAGATTTAATGTCAATAAAAAGTTGTTTCTTTTGTAAATATTACTTTTGCAAACATGACTTAGACACTGAGCTGTAATATTATATTGATAGTGGGTTTTTAGTCCAGCAGGCCTACTTAATAAGTATTAGGTATCAGGTAGATATTAAAATATTCTGGCCGTTATTTTCGATTTTCAAATTGTGTGCCGCAAATAGTAACGTGACCTATAAGATAGTTGGTGGTTGGAGCATAGGCTGTGGTAGTTGTAGTGGTAGTGGTAGTGGTAGTTGTAGTGGGACATTTAAATGACGCGTCAGCAATCTATCTGCGCCCTTACATTCACTTTCCTTACAAGTTTAAAATACACTCTTCAATTAAGACCTTAAATCATTCCAGTTATATTAAATAAACAAGATGGATCGTGGCTCAATAAAATGCTGGAGACTGTGTATGATAATCTGTAATGGTTACTTCTTACAAGAAATAATATACGCAAATGTATGCATCTGAAGTCTGATTAGTGTAATGTAGCTAGTCGGCGATGTATGCAATGGAGGCGGAAAGGAACTGGCCACACTACCCCATTGTCTCCTGGCTTATTTGTCTCATAAGTGATACCTTGTTGGCATCACTTGTGAGGTTCAGACCTGTCTTCGGACAGTTGACTAAACAACAACAACATGTTTTAACTTGGGTTTGCTGATGCTTTATCCCTCAAATTTTATAATTCTTGTTGAATTTCATATTTGTATTTTGAGAATGAATCTTGATATATTGCACCCCGGCAAGAACAATGTCACAACTCAAAAAATCTAACTTTATAGTATAACGAAAATAAACTTCACATTTTTTTGTGAAATCAAAGTGCAAATACCCTGGCGGACAAAAAATTTGGGACACTTGAATCTTACTTTGTAAATATATTTAATAGGTCACCAGTATGTTTTAAATAGTGATTAATAAGATTATAATCTTACTATACAAAAAAAAAAATGAACATGACTTCATAACACCAACACTTACCAACAATGCCCATTGTTGTCACATTCTGCATAAGCAAAATTTTGTTAAAATCTAGATTGTGATGTAATTGTTGGTGGTATGAAGTCATAATCATTTTCGTTTTCAGTCCATGTTATGTTTATAATCGTATAATTAAATTAATCACCATTTAAAACATATTAGTTACATAGCCTATTAAATTCAAAATAAAATTCAAGTGTCCCAAATTTTTTCTCCGTTAGTGTATTTTAGAAAGGACAGTTAGTGCAATATGTACCTTTATTAGTTAGGAATTGAGTTACTTACTTATTTTATACATTTTAAATACCTTTATATTTTTCCAAGGCTAGAGTAAACATATACTTTCATTTGTGTCACTTCTGCGGAATAGAACATGACTTTTTTTTTAGTTGTGCATTTGCATCGATAATTATAATAGTTTGGTACAATGCATGGTCAGTTATTACAAGGTCATTAATGAACACATTTTATTGAGTTGTTTATTGCAAGCAAAAGTATAAGTATTTTTACATCAAACATTGTTACAAAACGTTAGATGATTTTATACAAATTTACCGAATAAAAGCTGGTAGGCCTACAAGTAAATTAAAATCGAATCATAAAAAGATCCATAAAAGTTAGGAATATAGTTGCCTTTGTGAAGATCAAGGATATCTGACTTCTTTCTTTGAGTGACAGGAAGTTTACTTTTGAATGCCGGAGGACAGAAAGATACTCTTCTCCACTTGGATTGGTGTTTTCTTCTTTTCTCCACGCTTTAACTTGACATGGTCCACTTCAATTTTCATGAAGTCCTCTTGCTCGTATGAAGTTTTTACAAAAATTACTCTTGGCTTAATTTTAAAAACCTTCAGTACTTCTATAACACCAGCTTTAATAGTAGCATTCCTTTTTTTATCTGAAGTTTTCTCTTTGTCTTGCGTAGTTTTGTCTACGTCCTCTTCTTCACCTTCAATACTTTCTTTTCCTTGGGTGCTATCTTGTCCATTTTCTGTTATCTTTTAATTTTTGTCTTTCTTTGCTGGTTTTCCTTCCTCTTCTTGTATAACTTTAGTGAAATTGGATCCCAGTTGTTGCGTAGCATTTTTCCGGTCAAAAAATCACTGTGGGATAACTCTGTTACTTGTTCCTGTTTTCTTTGCTGTCATTATTTAACATACTCAGGCGGAATAATAGATTGGGCCTGATTTTAGAGCTTTTTAAAAGGACAGTAGTGACACAACTCAAAATAAAGCACTATAACACACAAGAACCTATGCCTACAAAACAAAAATAATGACATAACTAAAAATGAAAGAAGCAGAAACGTATAATTTCATTCCCTTCAATCGTGAAGACTGTCACAACTCGAAAAGTGTCACTGTTCTGGGTTGACGGAAATCAAATTGGCTGCCTACTAGAATGACACTTCTGCTGTTTAACGGCCAGTTTTGTCACTACAGAAGTGTCACTATTCCAGATTTGTGGAGAAAAAATTTCTTTTGAATAGGGAATTAACTCAAATTCGTGAATTTTTTTAGTTGTGACATTCTTTCCGGGATGCAATATGCTTAATGATTAATTTTTTATGTTTTATACTTCTTGTTTTGTAATTCATATGAAATTTTATATTTATACCCAGAAAGTGAATAGTATGATTAGTGTTCAAATATATTTTCATGTAAGGTCCTGAAGATGCTCTTTATGAGCGAAAACGTTCGTCCTACTTTTTAACATATTACCTAATTGTAATAAATAATAAGTTACCGAAAGAACCTCAAACACATATTTCTAAGAACTCCGAGAGAGTGTTCGTCTTATTCCTTCATTTTACGATCAACTTCGTGTCTGATTTTCTGCGCGTCAATAGGCCTACCTGTCCTTTTTTATCCATCGGATCTGTCAAGGAAGTTAACGTGTCAAGTTAATATGAGCGTCCGCGGTGACATAACACAACAACGTGTTCTTAAAACTCATCTCATTATTTTTATCGGCACGCAAAAATTCAGCCACGGATTAAGAATTCTTCCAATCTATGTTGCTATTTGCTCACAGTCATCTAACGTTGCAAACAAGATCGTCATTTTATAATTTACATTGTGCATGATAGATATGTGCATACACAGTAAAGTTAATGAAAACATCCCTTTAAAGTAGCTCTGAAAATGAATATGTTCTTAGGGAAATTTCTGTTCAAAACCCAATTGTTCGCGGAATTAATGGTTAAATCTCATACTTATTTCTGCAGATGCTACAGCTTGAGTTACTTTGTATCGCTGTGCAAACAGATTTCATGCTTGCATTAATTACCTGGAAATAATGTGAAAGAAAACAGATCGCTACAGGTGTTTTGCTAAATGACTTTCAAAGGCACGCGCGTGCACACACATTACTAAATTTGAAGTCCTATTTGCTTAAAATTACGAACCAAGTACTCCTGGAAATTTGAAAGTAGCAACATTTTGAAAGTAAAGAAATAAGTCATTTCGTGAAGCTATAAAGAGCTTATTCAGAGAAATGTAATGGGCTCGTCTCTTCATAAAAATAATTATTCTCAGCTTCACATCTAAATAAATGTGAAATGGAAGAGAGAGAAATTGTAAGTGTAATTAAGTAAATTATGTATTTCATGTTTTTTAATGTTGTGGGTTGGAAGTAGCTAGTATCAGGGATACTATAACTGTAGGAGTATTATAGAAATCAATTTATGGAAAGAGGTAATAAAAGAGGAAATTTAGGAGTGAAGTGAAGAGAGAAAGTTAAATACGTAAATAAGTAGAGGGCAGAATAGTAGGGAAATAATAAGTGATGTGTTGTGAAATGGAGAAAATGGAAATGTAAACAAACAATTTCGGAGAAAGTAGCTGGAAAATAATAATTAAGAGCAGGTAGATTTGAGAATAGAGAATAAAATAAATAAATAATATAAATTATTAGGGAAGGGAATATGCAATATTTAATAGGAAAGCGAGAAATGGAAGGGAAACAGTCTAGGTATGAGAGAGAGAGAGAGAGAGTGGAATAGGATAGATAGGGAAGAATAGATAGCAATTCATTTAAAATAGAATAATAGGAAGTAATCAGAAAATACTTGGCAAAGGAATATATTAATAGAAAAGGATGGTAGACCTATGTATTAAAGGAATGGTGGATCGAAAAGCAGAAATGTGATGGTCCACCATAACTATGAATTGTAAAGTTGGCTGACAAATAAATATCATATAATATTGTCAGGTTCCTACTTTGCCATTGTCAGTTCCAGGATTCTTTCTCTTGAATCATAGTCACTGTCATAATAATCATACTGAAGTAATTAAATAATTATTATTATTATTATTATTATTATTATTATTATTATTATAGTAACAAGAACATAATGACAATAAAATATTACATAGGCCATTATTTAACAGATTATAAAATGCTGAGGTATATACAATCAACATATTGCCTAATACTAGTATAAATCATATTAATTAACTGATTACATAAATTTTCTGTATACAGAATCTAAGTATAATAAAATACAATATGGTGTATTGATATAAATTGATTAATTAAAGAAAGAAAATTTCATCTAAATAAGAGGACTCGGGGAAAGATGCGAGAATACTTGTTGCATTACCACGCTGAATGGCGATACCAATGCGCTGTCGTAGATATTGAGTGCTTGGAGGGTCCCCAGAAAGCTGCACTAAATTTCTGTCTGTGGTGGAGATAAGAGCTTTGGCTTCCCTACACCATGATCTAAGCGTTTCAACCGCAAAAGGGATAAAAATGTAATTATCTGTAAGATGTTTATATTTATGGTGTTTACTAAGAGCGGCACTTTCTGCTGCAGATCCTGGAGTTACTGGAAACCTCACCCCATCGAACTAAAACCTGCACAAAAGGGATCTGAACCGAATCACTGTACGAGGGAAAAATAGATTTGATTCGGTCTAAAACCCCGTGCGCGGAAGCTAAAAATGCTGGCGTACAAATATCACTCAATTTTATAATACCTAACCCACCAAATTTAATAGGTAGAGAAGCTTGAATCCAACTGTTATCACTAAGAGAAATATTAAGTACTATTTCTAAGTAATGACGTATCATATTATCAGCTTGACAGAGGAAAGATGAAAACAACCATATAGGGGTAGTCCGCAGAAAGTAGTTAAATTCAGGAATCAATAAGCAGTTCTGAAGGAGAAAGTAAGATATGTGGGGATTAAGGGGAGCTAACCTGTCAAGCAGAGTTTTCAAGCGAAGTAATTTCTGCTCTGCAATATCTTGAAGTGCATCTAAGAAAATAGGGGTACCTGGAATGGTTAAATCAGATTTAGAAATTAGTTTAATACCAGGAGCTACAAGCTGAAAAGCAGATACAACCTTATCGAGGTTATGAGAGCAGAAATAAAGTTCGCATTTGTCTGGGTTGAGTTGTAAGCCAATTTGAGAACCAAGGGAAATTATTTTCTGAAGGTCGCTAAGAACAACCAAAGGATCACCAGCTAAGATTCCGTCATCAGATAAAAATATTTGAAATCACTATTAAGAGATGTAATAATTGTATTGTTATTGTAAATTACAAAATGAAGTTCATTTAAAATGAAACTTAGGTATTTTTATTTGATAGTAGCAGACCTAAGAGATGCTTCACCGAACATACAAGATTTTAGTTTCCTCGTTAATTGCTGCTACATTGTATATTAGTGAGATTGGAAATGATAGCAGTGGGGGCAGATACACCTTTGTCAAAGTCTTGTAGATAAGTCTATCATTCTCGAGTTTATCCATTTCTCTTGATTAGACCGAGAGAGACGTGTTGTAATGCTGTTATCGTCAATTTGTAGGGAGCAACGACCTGACCTACTATAGTTACAGAAGACCGGCGAGACATCCGAGGTCATGCTGTGGTATACTTTTTGTTATTATTTGTCTAAACTTGAATTATATCTCCCTTCTTAATAAACAAAACGAAATCAAGGGCTGTTGTTTTGTGTCTGTTTGGATGTTCATAGCAGTAATGCATGTTTCCTTTCGTGGAAATTGCGACAGTTTTCTCTGCCTCACCATTTTGACTAAATGTGATCAACCTTTTAAGTAGGCGAAATTGAAAAATTGTCACCAAGGTTGAGTTATTATGCCAAAACATTGTAGAAGGCCACCATATTGTGAACCGAGGTCAGACCTACGCATCCGAACATTGGGGTAGAGGGAATTTTCGTAACATGCTTGTGCCTGGCAAGTCGTCAGATTTTCTTTTATGAATTCGTTTTATATTTTCAAGAAAAACTTCTCGAAGGCAAGAGTAACTGCGAACCTTTTTAACTTACAGAGCAATAATACATAATGCAGTGAGTTCTAGAAATAAATAATTATTTTATCATAATTCCATTTTGTATACAAAAAAAGCTTCCTAAAAGAATTTAGAAATCGATTCCAAGATGCAGTTGGAAATTTATTGGTATGTTAGGGTTACTATACGTACCGTTCGGTATTGCCCATGTTTTGGGCTTAGAAAGTGTCCCAACCGAAATGGGAAAATAACAGTAAAACCGATTTTAAGAAAACGGATGAGAATAAATTGTAATAAGGAAAATATACCTATATTTTCTCTTTGTCCACGAATAGGGACTTTTTTTATTATTTATATTGTTTTTAGAGACGGACGTCTAAAAGTAAAAGTTTGCTTTGGCGCTTTGCGGTGGGGCTTATGGAACTTTAGCTCGCATGTTTTCTTGACATCTACGCTACGCTCCAACCTCTTTTACCTCTGAAAGGAACCGGTACCGTACTGAATTTTATATGGGCCTAAGTGCATTCCAGAGCCGATCTGTAAGTTATGTGACGAGAAAAATCCCTCTATCACCCGGGCTCGAACCCGGGACCTTTCAGTTCGTAGTCTGCTGCTGAGATACTACAGCTCCGGTAAAATATTTAATTACTGTTACACTGAATTTTATTATTATTCAAAGTGGCACATTTCAGTCACCCATTAAATATGTTAAATTGAAGAAATTGTAGGGGAACAAACATGATTTAACTTGACTTTTGTTTGTCACGAGTATGAAAATACTTTACATGTGTGTATAAAATTAAAAAAAAAAAGTAAAATGAGACTCATTTTTCATATACTCTCTTCTTCGTAGGTAGTATTTTAGAGATCACTCTATTTAAAATTATTTCCTATTTCGTCGAACTTATGTATAGCAAGTTTTTTACCATTGATACTCATATGCGAACTGCTAGCCAATTTTATGTGTAGAACAACAGTTGTGTCATAGGCTATAAACTGTTGCTGGTAAACTAAAATTTTTAATTGTAATTGGTATTTCCATAATTTATTATAGTAGCTAATATGTAATTTCTATTATGGTCATGTGTTTATCTATTCTAAAAAGGAAATAGCTAAAAAAACATTAAAATGTATCTGTGCAATTCGTATACTTCAAATTGTATAAATTATTTTAAACAGCTTTCTTTCAACTTTGAATGGATGAATTGTAAATGGAGAGCGAGACAAATCCATGCACCATCGGCCATCCTTAAGGGTCTTTTGTGTTATCTCGAGGGTTAAATTGTGGTTCTGATAAATTGTACCTAAACCCTTTCATTCAGGGACAGGGTTCTTATACAATAAACATGCAGTGAAGCTACGACACGGATTTCCAACTAGCTAAAGTACACTACGCCAAAGATTTGTAACTCTATTGGAAATGTTTAGCTTCGATAGAATTTGAATCCATGAACAGGGGCAGGGACAAGCAGATAACTAATAAATAGATAATTGAGAATGATATACTCATAGAAATGAATTGTAATGTGCAAGTCTAAATTTCACAAGTTCTGTATTATTGCTGGAGTAGTAAATCCGGTAGATTACTCTAATAAATGCGTTTTTATAGCATTAATTTCATTTATTCTGAACAAATATATGATTAGAAAATATTATTCATTTGTAAACCTTTTTATTCTCTCTGTCTTTCTATTTGGATATTCAGTTTCTGATCTTCATGCTGACTTCTAATAACACTTCATTGAATTCGTTGAACCGAAGTCTCCTTCAGTGAAATTTTTACTGTCTCATATATTTTCTGGTAAAATATTGTCATCGGATGGTTATTATGTTATAAGTAAAGTCCTGCGTTTGGTTACCTAGAGAATCCGAGCAATCCGCAACAATATAGGTAAGTATGGAGTATAGCGCGGCGTACACACTTCAGGTCTGCTGTTCAGTGAACGTGCCAAAACAAAACAAAGCTAGGCGCTTGGATATCAGTGATTTAATAGAAGGATTTGGTAGCGAGCACTTCATTAGGAAAGGAGAAATTTTTCATTTGAAAGATTTTAAATGTTTACATTCACTCGTAATGTGTACAGACTCGTGAAGCACGCAGTCATTGTAAATAATTTTGTGTTTTACTGTGATTTATTTTATTATTGTAATTTCCACTATTTTTTTATTTATATAATTATTTATAGATGTGTACGTACACAGGCTGTATCCAGTTACAACGTTCACGTGTAAAACAAGTAGGCCTATTCACAATTAATTTATACAATCTGGCATTAAAGACGGTAATACATTGAGACAAAAAACTTAACATTTCTAAATGAACTAAAGTTGAAACATTAGGGCCAAAGTATGTTTTACATATTTCAATATTAACTCATTTTCGCTTCTGAATATTGAAATTTCAATCCTTTCAAAAATTATATTATTTACTTCTAAACTATTTTTCACTTTGCCTATCTATGTATTTTAAAAACTTCAATTCAAATATTCAAAACTTTACAAATGGAAAAAAAAAAATGAACATAGGTTTGTATTTCTTGGATGATATGTAGGCCTATCTAGAATTTAGATGCGTTGTACATATTGTGAGAATAATATTTTGTTGTCCATAAGGTGGCTTTAAATAAATATTTAGTTTGTTACTAAATCCACGTGTCAGTATATTTTTTACGTGAATAGTATGCGCATTGTTCAGTGCAGTGATCGTCAGCACTCGCTGAATTGGGCACCGGGTAAGCGGTGCATCGTAATATGCCCTGTCCTGCAGCAGGAAGAGGGAGAGAGCATACCCGCCAGCAGCCACAGATGCACCATCTTATCCGCAGATAAGAGAGCTAGCCCGAGGGTCCACTGTGCTGATGACCGTTGGTTTAGTGCATATACGAATATGCGGGAAGTCGTCAGAGTTTTCCGTTCTAAGCGAAGCTAATAGGCCTATAATCCATGTACATCGAACTTGTAGCTAGCTCTAGACTAGCAGAAGCATCCTTTTATCCGTACAGTGGAGTGATGTGTTCACATACCACAATCTCAGGTCCGCAGATACCAGTTACAGAGAATTTTGAATTTAGCGTAGACATGCCGTTCCCAAACACGTATTCAGAACTGAATTTCTCTATGCGTTATAGCATAGGGACCTTTGTTGCAAAATTTATTGTTGATATTTGTTACAGAACTTTATTCAGTTGAAGTCATAGAAAGCTGAATACCTATCTCCCTGTGGCCATCTTGGGTGTATTGCAATCCTCTCCTACCGCTCCCCTCATTCACAATGAAGGAGTTCTGCTTTTGAATGCGAACATAATACAATCTGGTTTACAAATTTGCTCAGTGCTGTTGTCCCTAACTTCAAAATAAAGTTGAGTTATTAGCATATAGTCAAAGTATCTTCCCGGGAAGTGGAGCGCCTACGGGAGAATATTATCGCTTTATTCAAGATTACTATCGAGCAGTCCAGTTGAGTACACTGTTATTGGTACACCGAAAAGATTATCATGGAACGAGCAACTGGTCAGGGATTCGGCTATTCCCAGTACAGCTCTCCCATCGGTAATGTCGAGGAGAAAGATTAGCGCCCTTCTCACTGATGCGTCAACAAAATTACTGCAGTTGTCCCCCCAGCTGATTACCTTTACCCACGAGAGTCTAAAAAGACTTGAAGGAATGTACTATCTTTTCGGCTCTATATCAAGGTCGAAGCATTGGCAGATAGATACCCATGAATCATGACTCAGAAGTTCAAAACACATTGCGATCTTATCCACAAGTTAGATCCAAGGTTATCGGGTTCAAACCTGGCTGAAGACGAATTTTAAAGGGTGATAAAATTCTTAGCATGACTTCTTCCGGGAGGGAAGTAAAGCTGGGTGCTCTGTGCCTTAGATTTTTGACACATGAAAGAACCCTGTCCCTGATAGAGGACTGGAGACTTGATAGTCTATTCAGCCATTTCTTGATCACGTTGAATTTCGACGGTGAATAAACTCGGCAGTTAGAAGCGTCGTTAAATAAAATACTACTACTACTACTACTACTACTACTACTACTACTACTACTACTACTACTACTACTACTACTACTTAAAGGCGCTTGCCTTCCGGCCTGAAGTTGCGCTCAGGCGCGGGTTCGATCCCCGCTTGGGCTGATCACCTGGTTGGTTTTTTCCGAGGTTTTCCCCAACCGTAAGGTGAATGCCAGGTAATCTACGGCGAATCCTCGGCCTCATCTCGCCAAATACCATCTCACTATCACAAATCTCGTCGACGCTAAATAACCTCGTAGTTGATACAGCGGCGTTAAATAACCAACTAAAAATACTACTACTACTACTACTACTACTACTACTACTACTACTACTACTACTACTACTACTGCTGGTACTGCTACTGCTACTGCTACTTTTGATGTTACTACCTCAAAAATCCCTCCGGATATTGTGAGTGAGAAAGTATTAGCGGGCTTGGACAATAAGTTCTGCAGGACATACTTAGACATTGTCGTTTATTCATCGTTCTGGGTGGATCCGTGCATCTTCTTTACAAGATCTTTTAAAGCTTAATCTACTTGATTTATCTCCGCCAAGTAACTTAAAAGTGTTTATTTTATTTGTTACATCAGTCATCAGCTTATCAGAATAGAAGGTTAAAACCTATCAATTCATAGTATATAAAGTGAAAAACTTAATAAAAAACTTTATATATTACTGTATATACTATGAATTAGTAGGTTATTAACCTTCTATTCAATTTAATCTGATAAGTTGATGACTGACGTAACAAATAAAATAAACAATTTTAAGTATTGATACAACTTATCTGAAAGTGAAAGTAATAAAAATGGTTTTCAAATTCCACCAAGTAATCTTTTCTGAAGGGAAAACTGCCAGGTAATAATAATTAATAATAATTTATTGCTAGAACAAAGATTGTTTTTGTAAAGTATCTCATTGTTTAGGAGAATCAGGATATTGTTGGATCCACCATTGCATACTAATCCTCCTTAAGGAGAGGGATATCGGCTGGGACTGCCCTCAAGTAGACCGTTTAGATGGGCCCATTGTGCTACCCGGAATGGAATTATTTGAATTCTCTTAGGCCTGCGTTTCTGCATATTTATATTATGGGCCGCCCCGAACTCTCTACAGTCTACAGAATCCCAGTCCCATGAGGTACTATGAGCCCAGAGGACAGCCCACGGTACATAGCACTACTCCCAGCAATTGATGACCACTTACCACGAGGTCCAAGTTTCGGTCGGCCTGCAGTCGACTTTGCATCGATCGAGAGTCCGAAATGGGAAAAAGGAACGGAGATGATAATGAAAAAGAGGAAGAGTAGATAAAGTGGAGAGTGTTGGTGCAATGATAGAGGAAAACAGGAGTACCTCTAGAAAAAGAAGTCTGCTTTGTCCATCATGACCCGGGCCGCCTGGATGGAAGACCACAGACACTCCCTGCACCCACTGTTCGAAAACTACTAATATTACCCCAGATCACATATAGATTGCTCATTCATATGTCAAAATCGGTTGCACTTTGAAGAGAACAACCGCCAGGATCGCCACCTGTCCGCCGTAAACGAACACGAGATGGCAGTACAGTCGCTAATGCAATTCAAATGGCAGTTAAGACGTGACTCCTTATGTAACAACTAGATGGCAGCATAGTAAACCTGACAAAAGTTGTTACTGCCAAAACCTATAACGCCGAGCAATCTAGGTATATATGATCTAGGATATTACTGACCCGTTGACATTTATTACATTGAACATCGTCACTATCTTGTCAGATTTGTTACAAACAAATTTTGACTCCAGACACACGACAATGTAAAGGCATTATTGCTCGTTCCAACTGATCCTTGCGGAAAGTGATGGTGCATTGATTCACATCAGTAGCGGTAATGGTGATGGTGAGGGCGGTTAACTAATCACCTTGTTCTTCGTACTACTATTACAATCACTGTTGTAATATTTTAGTACAGTACTTTGAACCAGAAAACTGCGGGAGCGTGAGTTCCAAAAATAATGACTTCGCTGATAGCTCTGAACACAAACTGTCAAGATTCTTTACGTTGTTCTATCCTCGTGCTTTGTGGGTGGAAGATTTGTTTCTGCACTTTGTCAGCCAGAGTGATGGGTTGCAGGAAGTTCCTTTGACTATACACATGAATTTTAGTTGGTCAATAGCGTAATATACAGAACGCGGGTCTCCTACCTCCCACACTAGAAAAGCGATCATCGTTGTCCTACATAAATTTACAATCCTTATCTTTAGATATTGCAGAGAATAAAAAAAACTTCACTGCCTATTGCATTTAATTGCATAAAAAATATAGCGAACAAAAGGTGATGTCACCGAAACTAAGTTTTGAGATAATTGCAAAAAACACTTTGACAAAGTATGTAGGATCGTTGAAACAATTTTAACTACATATGCACAATTCTTTTATGACTTACAAGCAAACATTTTCATGGGGGCAGATAAAAATTTGATTTTTTTTTCTTCCACCATGTTAATAATATCAAAACAAGTGCTTATACAAATTTTGGCCACTCGAGCGCGATTACGAGAGCCGTCAAGAAGGTAAGCTTTCCTGGGGCTGTTTACAGAAAGAAAACACAATTTCATGGAAAGATTTATTGGAACCGATACAGAAATTGTTGAGCTATTTTTCAACATACAGTATATTCCACCGGAATTGAGACATCTGTTATACCGTAGAATCGACAGAGAGGTGCAGACGGCTGTCACACACTGATTCCGATCCCTGGCGGTAGACTTCTACGACACACGACACAAGGATACAAAAGTTGATCCCACGGTTTTTAAGAACATTATTATTCTGTCGTCAGTGTAGTTAAGAACATTATTAATAATAGCAGTCACTGATGTCTGCATGCCCCTTTGAAGCTATTTAATCAATCTGGCTTTCCCATTTCTAGATACTACTGCGAACTACTGTGAGAAACTAACATTTAATAAAATATACCCTAGTCTATTTTCTCGAATAAGCCTCGCACTCTACTTTCGGAAAAAAAAAAAAAAAAAACATCCAACAAAATTCACGACAAATTAAGAACAATTACACACAAATACAGTTCAGTTAATTTTAAGTTTTTTGCTGCAAGCAAAGGATCTTAATCTCATACCTTTTGTGGTACTCATTTTCAGAATTGAAAATATAAGGCTCACAAACTATACTTTTATTACACTTATACTTAGGCCTAATTCTGATACAAGTACTGCTGATCCTTATGTCATTTAACAGTGTGAACAATTGAAATACGCGTGGGAAGATAATGGCATGTACTACACCTTCGGAGTTGCGCAGGAGGAAAGTCGACAATATTTCCAACTTCATTTCGAATAACCCGCGCACCCGTATCTTTTTACTTGTATATTTTGGGGGGGGGGGGAAAGTGCACGGGGTATTCGAGAAAATACGACATGTGTGAATAGAGAATTTATAATTATCTGTGTTCCAAGGACTATGAGGTTTCCATTGTGCGAAAAAGTGTTTTAAAGGTGCTGGAATATCGAAACATGTTGCTGAGGATTTAGATTTCACAAAGAGTTTCTTCAGTTCCAACACCTACTTACGTTCGAGAGTTTACCGTCAGTTTTGTTCTTTAAGACATGTCATAGAACTCGAAAATTAAAATGTAATGGTGTTAATAACATGAGACTGATGTCATTAACGTGAAATTTTTGAGTATTTTTCCAATTTTATTCAGTAATTTACAATTCGATTTTTTATTTATTCAGTATAAGTAATCTTTGTAAATGAATAATGAATTATCTGTAAACACAGTTCTATTTTCTGACGATCTAGCAATCGTATAAGAAACAATTTAAGTGGAGAGGTTACTGTATTGCCAAAATCTGATTACTTGACCGGAGTTCTCTCGAAAGAAAGATCAGTTTCTTTGCTGGGTACTGCATCTACCTCTACCAAGACCGGAATAAATTTTACGTAGTTTAGAACGGCTCGCCAAAGAGTCTATAGGAGCTGAGTTGTGACTGGAGTCATATACACAAAGTGCAAGTATATTTACAAATTCTTTGTCGGAAGTTTCAGGTGACCAGATACGATAAGAAATGATAAAGGTTACCTTCCAGGAATTATGGACGTTATAACGTTGCGAAGGCTATACTGTTAATTCGCTGTTTTCCATATGCTTAAGCGATAAGCGCTGTTAAGTTTACAGACACACGCGACCTGTGACTCGTGTTGTTGTTAAGCTAATGCAGTAACAATAAACTCTGGATTAATAAGCATCCTTTGCATGTGCTGGAAAGAACTACATTTGACTTCGCTTACATATTGTGTAATTTAATTAAGTAGATTGTTTAATGAATATTTCGGAAACGAATATAAAGTACCGGTAGTCGTTCATTTAATATAAGCTTCTCTAGTAATAAAATGCATCCCTTTCAGGTGAATTGTCTAATAGATACTGGATATTAAGAAAGCCCTTTTAATAGTTTGGGAAAAATCGTTGTACACAGCCACCATTCCAGAAGTAATCAAACATGTTGAAAACTTGTATTTTCGTGCAAGTCTGTAAGTCGATTCTTTTCGACATCGCAATACTTTATTTTTGTAGTAACGTCGTATGAGAATGTAAAAAATTTTCCGAAACCTATTGACGTAGAAAATGTGAAGGAAGAATGTAGAGAATTTCAGAACTCCGGTACTGAATGCAAGTTCGAAAATGAATCGCATTTCGGCCGTTTCATCTTGACAGGAATTATCTTCAGTATACACAATGTAAAAAGACGGATTCCAGATCACCTTGAACAACGCCATATTTCTTACACAAGCACATGTAGTTGCTGATAAATTCGTATCCACACAAAAAGTCTGCATTCCAATAAAAACAACTGATCAAGAGTCATGATAGTAGGTGCGGTCGGTCGCTGCATACTATACGCAGCAGGCTGGCTATCGTGTGTACTGACTCCGCATGAAAGCAAAATACCCAACCGAAGCATCGCGGTCGACCGGTGGTCGTCTAGGTCCTTTCAAGTATATCTAAGGACCCGTTTACACGGTACGGAACTTCTCGAAACTGGCATTTATTCGAATCCATTTCTTGCGGACAGCAGTGTACACACGGTTCGATTGATTTTTCCCGTAAAAAAAAGTAAAGGTATCCCCGTAACATGCCATGCAGGCACTTGGGGGGCATAGCGGTAGAGCTCCATGCTTTCCATGACCTCGGCACTAGAATGAGATGGTGTGGTCGGCACCACGCTCTGACCGCCTTTTACCCCCGGGAGAGACCCGGTACTCAATTTTATAGGAGGGTGAGTGAACCTCGGGGTCATTCTGAAAGTTTGGCAACGAGAAAAAAAACCATGTTACCATCTGGGATCGAACCCCGGACCTTCCAGTCCGTAGCCAGCTGCTCTACCAACTGAGCTACTCGGCCACCCTGATTTTTCCCGTACATAACTTAAATTTCATTATGCACGGGAAAAAATCAAACCGCATGTACACTGTTGTCCGCAAGAAATCGCTTCGAATAAATGCCCGTTTCGAATCGATTTCATCCGAACAGCAGTGTACACATAGTTCGATTTTCCCCCTTGCATAATGAAATTTAAGTTCTGCACGGGAAACATCGAACCGTGTGTACACTACCGTCCGGACGAAATCGATTCGAATAAATGCTCGTTTCGAGAAATGCTCGTACCATGTGTGAAAACTGTCTTCGATCAATGTGTTTACAGTATGGAAATGTTAAACTGCCTGATGCATAGATGCTATTGAAAACGTGTCAACAATGCCGCCATTGTTAGTGGCCATTTTACATTAGTTCAAGCACAAAAAAGTCATAATTTTCTGTTGACTACATTTTGTATAGTTTAATTTTGAAGTTAGTGCGCCCAACAGGTGAGCAAAAATGGAAAATATCGAGCTTCGTGCTGCCATTAAATATTTCGTAAAAGAGGGAACGACCCCAATAGAAATTAAAGCAGACATGGATGCTACACTGGGGAAATCCGCTACAGCGTTTTCGACTGTGAAAATATGGGCGACATTATTTAAACGTGATCGAGAGAGTGTGGAAGATGACCCCGCAGTCCGCAGTGGAGTCCAGTAACAGCAACAAGTGAAGAAATCTTGGAAAAAATCCACGGTATGGTCTTGAATGACCGTCGACTGAAAGTTCGGGAAATTAGCGAGGTTATACATATCTCATCTGAACGGGTGCGCCACATTAGTAAATGTCTTGGGCATGCCCAAGATCTCCGCAAGGTGGGTTCCACGTTTGTTAACTCCGGAACATAAGCACGTTCGATGTCAAATTTCGAGGGATTGTCTGACTCTCTTCTAGAAAAATACACCCTATTTTTTAATTAAAGCCTATAAAACACTGGCGAGAACTGTTGTCGTGTATGGAAGTGAAGTTTGGACCATACATAAATGTAATGAACACCGAATCACTGCCAATGAAATGAAGTTTTTAAGAAGAACTGCTGGCTATACTAGATTAGACAAGAAGAAAAATTAGGATATTTTGAAAGAATTAAATATTGACCCAATTTTAGAGAAAATTCAAAATTATAGACAGAAATGGAAATCTCATATACTCAGGATGCCTAGAACAAGAATACCACGCCAAGCACTAAATTACCGCCCTTTAGGAACAAGATCTTTAGACCGTGCGCTGAAATGATGGAGTGAGACCGTAACAGGCCACTAAGCGTAATACGTGATAGGAAGAAGAAGAAAAATAAGATTTTTCTGAAAATACTGTAAATGTTCGTGTGTTGTAAGTTTTACATATCGGCATGTGAAAGGTTAGTTCTTTATTTTAATATCAGCCATCTTTGGACGATTTTACTGAGGTACATTTTTGAAAGGGAACCTTTGATAAGATATTGCACTTCATTAACGTCATTATTTACTACTAGCCTATTTCTTCAGTGTTAGATTTGACTGAGTTCGTCATTATTCGGAGTTGAATATGCCTATGAGTTTTAACTATGTTTTTTGCTATGGATGTATTGTGGACCATAAATTACACTGGACAAAAAAAAAAAAATTTTTTTTGAATGTTTCCTGCACTTCATGAATCAATTCTTACTAATTTTGGGTTGAGAAAGAACGAATATGACAATGAAAAATTTTTTAGCTCTAGTTTCTGTAATACACAATAGGTGGAAGTATTTCAGTTTAACGGATTAAGAGAAAACAATACATTTTAATTACATATGCCAACAACATTGAAAGTGCATTTAATTTTTTTTTAATGGCAGTTACATTCTGTGAGTTCTAAATTTATGGAAGAATACCTGGCAGATGGTTGCGTCTGAAGAGAATCATGTGTGGCTTCATGAGATCATCGTCTTTTGGCTTGCCTCTTGTGAGTTCCGGAGCATCCCTACGCAAAGACCGGCAGTAATCCGCAAGCATTATTTCATTCCAACGGCCCTGATGTCTTTTGTTCCATAACAGAAATATCGTGATGGAACCTTCCTCCGTGTTCATCACTGAAAGCTCCACAACTAGGAGGGAAAAAGTCTAGGTGGGAGTGGAGAAAATGGATTTTAAGGGACATGTTGCATCCGAGTTGATGGTATTTTTGCAGGAGGACTGTCACCAACTGAGTGTAGTTATCATCTCTTTTGTTGCCTAAAAATCCATGAATAACTAACTCCCTTGAAGGCTTCCCAAACTTCCTTTTCTTTCCCCTCCAAAACTTGGTCAAATGCAGGATCCTTTACAAGTTCTCGAATTTGTGGCCCGACAAAAATACCTTCCTTAACTTTGGCATCACTTAATTTCTGAAATTTCTCTCTTACGTACTTAGAAAGTCCTGTCCTTCTTGGTTCATACCTGTGACAAAATTTTTCTATGAAACCCAGCTTAATATGCAGGGGTGGAAGAAGAACATCTTTTGGGTCCACTAGAGGCTCGGCAACAACAATTTTCTCGCTAGGGTTATGATTTCTTGCAGGCCAGTCTGCTTGAATATAATGTGATTTCCTATCTCTGCTGTCCCACATACATAAAAAGCAGCAATATTTTGTGTACCCCAGTTGCATTCCTAAGAGTACAGCAATGACTTTTAGATCACCACAGATTTTCCACATGTGTTCATGATATTTGATTGAGTCGAAGAGGGCTGTCTTATTTGCATAAGTCTCCTTCATGTGAACTGCATGACCAACAGGACTAGAAGGAAGACGGTTGCCATTGAGAAGTAATACAGTTTTCAAACTAAGCTTGGAGGAGTATGGTTCAAATTCAGTCATTTCATCAAGCCATTAATGTCGCAGCAAACAAGATTGTTTTTCTTAAAAAAAAAGGGGGGGGGAAGCAGATTCCTGTGACGTTGTCTGTACTGTGAGACCCTGACATCACGTTCGAGAAGATTCCATTGCTGTAGTCTAGACCCTAGAATTTCTGCCTTCTCCTTTGACAGGTCAAGGTCTCTAATGAGATCACTCAATTCCGCTTGACTCAGTCTGTGCGGTTTATCATCTTTTTTCCTCAAAATCAGGGTCATGGGATGTGGAAGGCTTGTTGGGTTCTTTTTCTTGTTCCACACTGTCTTCATTTTCTACTTCAAACACACAATTTTCGTGGCATTTTTACAAATTTTACACTTTAAAAACACTTCCAAAGCAGAAATTCTGCATTAATTATAGGAGAAACAATATGAAATTCACAGTCACAGCAACAATATCTATGTTTGTAACTTATAAACAGCTGAAGAACATTTGTGTTTTGTTATTTGACATGTGTGCCAACTCGCAAAACAAAATTTCCCCCAAACTGAAAATGTCGACTCTAAAAACTGAAATGTCACTTTATCTCCAAAGGAAGAGCTAATCTGTCATTTTTATGGTGATTTTTGAATTCAGCCGGTGGAAATACATAAGAATTAGCTATTTTTGAGCCCGAAACATTTTCATTGTTGACCAGTGTTATTTATATTAACATTATGAAATTCTTTTTCAAAATCAGCAAACGCAACAAGTAGCCTATCTAAAGATTGTACTTTTTTTTTTCTTATGTTTTTGCAGTATTAATACATTTTTAATATTGCGTCTGTGTTTGTAAAGTAATTATCTGTTTTATTGAGCTAGTGTGAAAGGTTCAGAAAGTTTGTTGTAATGACTTTTGCTAGTTGAATGCATAAATATTATATTTTATTGGAAAAGTAACTTTAATATAGCCTATAGGTGTAACAGAGAGAGAGTCTTCTTTGTCGTAGCTCTCGAAAGAGTAATTTATATAGAACTGTGTTTTATACTATTAAGTTCACGGATGGACTGTGGCGTATCCTCGTATTAACAATTTTTTTTTGTTTAAACAATAGGATGAACTTACGTCCGTTAGATGGTCATAGAACTTATGACAAAGACTGGGAGCATTTTTACTAGTAAGTTACTAAAACTTCCAGTGAGAAAGTACTGTTACATCACAATCTTTGGTCAAACTCTCAGTTCAAAAGATTCAGTAAAGAATATCATTTATAAAATATATTGGTACTATTTTTGCTAATTAGGCTGCAGCATGGGTTACGTCCGACTTGTTCACATTTATCTTCCAACAAATTCAGTTTAGTCTCTTGTTACTTTGCATCCTTTTGATGATGTACGAGGATGTTACATTCTGGAACGTGAACGATATGTTGGTAGCTGTTTTCTTAAGTGATCCATTAAGTTGCCTTATAAACAAGAACAATAGTTGACACAAGTTAATGGCACGCAATCTATCGTTGGAATTCTGTAAGCTAAATTGAAAGCAGCCAATGGAAACCGCATACCATCTGCATGAGAAATTAGGACATGCAGTTTGATGGAACGAATGAAAAGGCACAGTAGCAATTTATACTGTAGTATAAGAGACACAAGATACTTGTTTTGTTATTACAGTTCATTTGCCGTCTTGGTAGCTCAGTTGACAGAACGCTGGCTTCCGACAACCATGGATCTGAGTTAAAATCTCTGCGGCAGTGGAGTTCTATTTGTAGTGGACAAAGCCAAGATTGTCAGGATTTTTCTCTGTTCCTCCCTACCCCTCGTTATTCCACCAAGACTTTCCACAGTTTCCTTTTCCATTAAAATTTCCTTCTCGAAAGATAGGGCACACCACTAGCATTTTCATGACGCCGAATCGATTGTCTGCCATTGCGGGTATTTCTCGCGGCTTTTCAAACATTGGTAGATAATGCAAATCAAAATTTCAGGTATAACTCTCTGTAAAGTTGATTTGAATAGTTTCGAGGGAAAAATTGTTCCGGGGCGGGGCATAGAACGTACGTTAAACCGAAGGTCCCGGGTTCGATGCCCGGGCCCGGAACAATTTTTCCCTCGAAACTATTCATTGGTAGATAATGTTATGTTTTGAATCATTTCAAGGGAAAAGTTGTTCCGGGGCCGGGTATAGATCCCGAAACCCTTGGCTTATCGCACGAATGCTCTACCGACTGAGCTACTCCAGGAACCATACACGACACCGTCACAATTCTTTCCTTTATATCCACACAACTCAAATGGGCTGACAAGACGCCAGAACCCAACTTTGTGTGCACATAATTCTGTGTGACTTAAATGCCATCGACCTGTCCCGGGATCGAACCCGCAACCTCGGGCATAGAAGGCAAGCGCTATACCAACTGCGCCAACCAGGCCGACCATTGGTAGATGACGGTGGTGTATTCTATAAGACCCATAGATCTGCATAAGGGTCATCAGTTCTTTCTTACCTGATGGGGAAATGGCGACTCATACAAATCTTTGAGGTACAGCGCATCGTACCAGAAAATATGATATATGGATTTGATGACAACAGAGGAATATGTGGTGTGACGGATGGTGGAGCCGGCTTAGTCGGGCAGGATAATCGGCACCAAACTCATTCCATTACGGGTGCTTATTTAAGCTCAAGTGCTTAGGGATGCTCCATGTTCCATCCGATAAGCATATCTATGACTCTACTTGTACATTTCACTTCGTTCGCAATGCTCTGATTTATTCTCACAATCTCTCCAGAAAATATTGTGACTGTTATTTCTTAGTTTTAACAGCAGTACTTGCGAGTCTGCTTTTTTTACTGAAGAAAGCTATAAATAAGCCATTATTAATATTTTATTCAAATTAATGGGTCTCCTGTAACTGAGCATGTGTGTTGTGGTTTGTCAGTCTATGGCAGTGGAATTATGATAAAATTTTGCTTTCTTTAAATGACGTGAACAATTAGGATTGCATACATATCTTGATCCAAGATACAGTATATTGTTTCCGACTAGTTTTAATAAAGCCTTCTTCTCACAGATACGTGTATTACGGTGAAATGTGAATCCCCTGATATGAACTTGTGTTACCTCACAATTTTGTCATGGGCGAGAAATGACCATCAAATTTAGCCTGTAGTCCTCTATCAAGGAGAGAGTTCTTTTACACGCCGTAAATCTAGAACCAGGTTCCAGTTTTACTTCGCACGCTAAGAACTTTTATACCGCTTTCTCCGAGTTTGAAACCGCGAACCTATGATCCAGTAGTAAATACGGTAACTACTCTACCACCGAGGACGACTTAATGTTTTTCTTATAGTTTACTATAAAAAGGACATGTTCATAATATTAGACCTAAGGTATTATTAGGAATAGGCTATAGGCCTAACAGTTACCGTTTGCCTGTATATTAGAGTTTTTAAGTAATATTTCCGTGTCCGCTATGTTTTTCTTTTTAAATGATCGAATATGATTTATAATAACATTATTTGGCTCAGTGGCAACGCACTAGACTCACATTCAAAAGGTCGCGGGTTCAAATCCCGTGCTCTGTCAACCTGACAAGCTTTTCATGATTTTCGTCAGTTACAAAGGCATATACCGTATTGTAAATTTACATACCATGATTCATCATCGCCTTAATCACTATTATCATAATTGTTAAAAATTAAAATCAGTTAAGATGAATAGAAGCCTTTTACATATATAACATATATGCCAGTAGAAACAGAATCACAGTAATAGTCCATGGCCTACTCATATACCCAAAGATTCTGCACACTCTGTATGACCTATTATAGTTGTTAAAACGTGTCTAAATAAAGTTAACAAAATATTTAAATTATTGTAGAAGCCTATTTTATACGTGGGAACTCTCTCAACCAAATTGACTTATGCTTGCCTTAACAAGCTGAAATTTACCTACCACTCCGTTTCTCTAACTTTTATATTAGGGAGGCAAAATTTGTACACAATTCTGAATGTTCATTATTAAACCCTTTTCCTTTAGATGGAGTCATTTGTCTTAGAATAGCCTGTATATTAATTGTATGTAAAATTCTTGAATAAAGATAGTAAAAATAAATAAATACGTCTACTCTTACTCTGTTGTAAACTCTTCATCACAGATGTCATCACTCATCACTAACTGTTCTGGAGGTTTCTGGTAGAAAAGAGTGGAAAAATGTCAATTCATCTGGTCCTCAACCTGTAATGCCTTCTGACGCAGTGCATTTACGAGATGCACTAATTGCAAATTAATGCCAATCAATTTGAGACCATTCGACAGAGTGTAGTATTGTGAAGTGTTCTGGATTGGAATACTATAAACTAACCGACCTTTGCATCATTTGGTCGCTGAGTTGTCGTTCCTATAATAGTTACTAATAAATTGAAGATATTCAAACATATACAAATTAAGATGCCAAGTACTCGTTCGTAAACCGGGGCTACTTTGACTTTCCGGGTCACTTTGACAGTTTTCGGGGCTACTATGACACTGCTTTTCAAATGTAGGCTATGTTATTGTTTTTTTATTGCTAATATAGTATTGTTGGTGCAGTATATGGTTAACTATCAACTTACGAAGTACTGTAATCGTTACCTTACAGGCTACCCGTATGTTATTGTGCGTAATTATATCGCCAGTGGGCATGCTTTGATATTGAGTTTCCAATTATGTTGACATGCCAGTTTTAATTCGAGTTTCACTTAATAAAAAAGTTAGCAGAAACGTCTTCCTAAATTACAATGGTTCGATATTATAAAAGTAAGCCTGGAAGTCGAGAATAAATAAAACTAAACCAGGGAAGATCTAGATAAAATTTTGAAGACTCTAGAAAATAACCAGATGTCAGTAAACAAAGCGGCGGAAGTGTATAACATAAATAGAACTACCCTTATGTACAAAATACAGAGTGATCACCCAGGAAATCCAGGTCATTCCAACGTTTTAACATCAGAAAAAGAAAAATTGACTACTGATACACTGAGAATTGTTGCAGATTTGGAATTTCCTATGACAAAAAGTGACGTACGAAGTGTTTTGAGCAGATTCGTGAACAAGCAAAGTTTAGAAATATTCCCCAATGGGAAAATAATATTTCTGGTGAAGATTTAATGCAAACATTTGCTTCCAGAAATTATTTATCCACAAAATTGCTAAGGGTTGGATTCGCTGTGTGACATGCAAGTCGTGGGTGTGTTGTGTATGCAACAAGGGGTTAAGAAATCCATATCATGAAATTTAAAAAATGTGAAAATGAAATGTGACTATGACGCTCTGTATGTCTTTCAGTATGATTTGTTCTTATAATTAATTATTGTCTCATAATTGTGTCTTGCAATTCTTACATTCCTGTTTTTGTTCATTCTCCTGATGTGCTCCTTTCATTAGCTTTTCTTCCTATACACATAGTCAATGACATTGATTGTATTGCATTTCTAATTAAGTTCAGATAAGTCCAAATAAATAAAAAATAAGCAATGATTTTGCCCTCTTTTAAGTATAAATATTAAAAAAAAAAAAACAGAAATTTGTGTCAAAGTGGCCCATAGAGACGTCGGCCAACTTTGCACTACAACGAAAGGAAATTCCATGTAAAAGTAACCCCAAAAACCGGGGGTACTTTGACACCAAAAGAAGAGACATTTTCTATATTATTTGACGAAAGTATAATATTACAGTTTCATAGCCGAATGTTCCTTTGGCGTTATTGAAAACTTTTGCATTATATAAACGAAAGTTACATTACCACATTTCACTTGACGTTGTGTGTCAGAGGAAGAACAATATTGTTTGTATACATCTGAAGTCTGATTAGTGTAACATGTAGCTAATCGGCGATGTATGCAATGGAGGGAGAAAGGAACTTGCCACCTTACCCAATTACCTCCTGGCCTAGTTACCTCATGAGTGATTCATTATTGGTATCGCTTATGAGATTCAGACCTGTCTTCGGACATTTAACTAAACAAGAAGCCGAAGGATCATTTGGCGTGATTGAAACTATTTTGCAGTATATGACTAAAGTTACATAAGTTGCATTAAAAAAAACTTTTAAAACTATGTCAAAGTAGCCCCGGTTGGTATTTCTTTACTGTACGTTTTCATTCAACACTTGATAGAATTATTGTTTTACGAAACTTTTGTAATGAATTTCACGCGGCATTCTTCCGGATCGCTCTCATTTTGTAAATTAAATATGAGATTCACTGGAAAGAAACTAACCCATCTTGTGATCGCTGTATACCAGCTTTCCTTCCTTCTCCGCCCACTGTGTTGGCGAGTGAGAACTACCATACGACAGGCGAAACAAAGGTCTAAGAATGTTGGTATAATAGCAACATGGCACGGAAGTATGACTTATCCAAACTCTACGTACAATATTTAAATAAGTAGTGTTACAGAAATGTGCGTCAAATTCTGTAAATATTGGTGTAGGGAATGTTTGACTTTCATTGACAGCAAATTATTTAAGTAGATGGTGCCTGAATGTCTACTGAATCAGTCCGCGGAACATTCTCTCTTCTAACGGTTAATTGGATTTTGTTTCCAGTGTTATATTTTTTGTTTTATTTTATTTTTTTTTAGTTTCCCTACTATACGAAGTGTAAAAAAGAAATATTGTGATTCTGTGAAAAATTGATTTCGAGGTTTTCACGGAAATACACGTTACCAGCATCCCTGATGTCGAAAAAATCATTTTGCAACGGTTTATCCTAAACTGTTGGACGGATTTTGTTCATGTTTAGTAGGCCTATCTGCGTGTCAGTTCATGATACATGTGAAATAGGTTTGCAGTAGACTATAATCATTTTATGTAGAATTTTTATTTTTATTTTAGTTGGTTATTTAACGACGCTGTATCAACTACTTAGGTTATTTAGCGTCAATGAGATTGGTGATAGCGAGATGATATTTGGTGAGATGAGGCCGAGGATTCGCCATAGACTACCTTGCATTCACATTACGGTTGGGGAAAACCTCGGAAAAAACCCAACCAGGTAATCAGCCAAGCGGGGATCGAACCCGCGCCCGAACGCAACTTCAGACCGGCAGGCAAGCGCCTTAACCGACTGAGCCACGCCGGTGGCTACGTAGAAATTAATGGGTCTTCATTTGCAATCCAAAATACGTAGGCCTATCATTGGAAATCGGCTTCTTGCATAAGATGAAGCTTTAGGCCAAATTATGTAGTCGGTATGTCCCCGAAATGGTCATGTTATAGTAATTAATTATTGCATAATTATATTTAAAATCCAAGGGTCTTCAGAAAGGAAAATTTGGGACTTTAAATAATAATTAGAATTGCTTTGTAAAATTAACATAACCCTATACTGGAACAAGCAACATTATTTAGAGTGTTTCCAAAAAAAAAATATATATATATATATATCTACATTATTTTAGTACGTCCAAGGGAAAACTTCATTACATAAAAAATGTAGAGACTTAAATATCTTTACGAATTAATTTTCAGAACTAAAGTGGGCCTAACTCTAGCCGTAACGAAAATAGAGCTAGACAAAACAGGTTAAGAACAGAAGAACAAAATTAAGTTGTAAGTTGTAACACATTTCAAGTAGGCTATCAGAATTCGTTCCTCGCTACAAATGCCACGAAGCCGGAGTCGCATTTTGTGTTCGAGAGTTGGCTGGCCGGCTCTTTAAAGTCATCCGTAAACATTTTCTTTGTATTCGATAGGGAATTCCGTGGGGTAATTATTTTCAAATGAGAGATTTGTTCCCAAGTAACAAGAATCAGAATCCCATTCTAGAGGCTTAATACTTTTTCATATTTATATGAAGTTTATTTTGGTAAAGAGCAAAGTCATATCAGAAGCGAATACAAAATACGAGGAGATATATCGTGGAAATTTGTGCATAATTAATTACCTGCTGTTCTTAAGCCGTACTATTAAGATGAATGAATACGTTTTTATGTGCAATCGAGAAAAGGAAAATGCATATTCTTCACTCGGTGCATGGTAAATGACTTCATTCATGTACCGTATGTATTTTAAATAACAGCAAAAAAAAAAAAAAATAAATAAATAAAATAAAGTACCGGTATAAACATCAGCCATTCACAACATTAGATGACGGAATTATTGTGAATTGCATAAAACATATGAGAAAGTACTCTTATGTTACCTTCATTATAATAAGTTTTAATCTGTTATTTAAGGATACTGCCAATTGCGAGATTATCTAGGGTAGAATTGGTGACACCGAGATGATGTTTTGACTATAAAGTTTCGGCATGGTAACAGACTATTACTCTGAGAACGCAATTTTTGGAGATATAGCTACGGTGTGACGTTTTATTTGATACCATTACCTAGAAAATAAACTCGAATTTGAGTAAAATTTCTTTAAACTATCTTCACTTTTTGATAAAAAAATATCGATATTCACTCACCACTATTGCTGACACTATCTTGTCTGTAACTCAGGAAAAAAATTGGTAGACTACATATAAAACACCAGAACAGTTCAAAATAGAAATCTCTGAAGACCATTTTGTGAAACATTATACTTTATAGGAAAAATTGCTCAATTGCTCTGTTCCTGTACCTTTCTCAGAAAGCTCCTGTTATACAATATTTCTTACAGTTTTATGAGTTTCTTCAAAGGTTATTTGAAGATCACGCACGTATTATAGACTACAGGTTAATCTCTACTATCTTTCAGATTCACGAGGATGGAAAGTATAATTACTTTTAGGAAACTTGGGCCTCACATTTTAAGATCATAAGCTTCTTTCTGTGTATTTGTGTCTCTGTATTACTTTTATAGTAATTCAGGGTATTTCAAATTAATAGACTATTTCAGTATGGTTTCTAAGACTTAACCTATGGTGAAATATTAAAAGTATTTATTT
The DNA here is from genome assembly GCF_040183065.1 of Periplaneta americana. Lineage (NCBI taxonomy): Eukaryota > Metazoa > Arthropoda > Insecta > Blattodea > Blattidae > Periplaneta > Periplaneta americana. The sequence continues at coordinate 95,423,586 of NC_091120.1, read as the reverse complement.
CAGTCACTGACTTCACAGCATATGTTTAAGGTGTTAAGCCTTTGCATTACATGTTTAAAAGACGTATGAACGTTTTCGTTGGACTACGCCAACATCATCAGATACGTCTTTTAAACATGTAATGCAAAGGTTTAACACCTTAAACATATGCTGTGAAGTCAGTGACTGAAATAAATACTTGTAATATACAATACAGACTTCTCTGAAAACTATAAAAATGAATTCCAAAATATGGTGAAATAGCTTGACATGTGGAGAACGTTTTAGTCAAATTTTACAAAATAAAAATTATGTGATTTTATTATATGTTTTGAAATTACAGGCACTTTTTGAAGGGGACTTTACATAAACACAGAGAATTTTGTACCGATATTTAAATATCACCATTATATACAGTAGAAGAGGTGTAGATTGGACTTTTCCATTGATGGTCAAGAGAAAGAAAATTACACCGTTTCAAAGATTAGTCGTATCTCCGACTTTATATGATCACAAAAAAAAAAAAACAATAAAAAGTGAGAAGGGTTTACTATTCGTTGGAATCGTTACAAACAACTAATCTAATACATTGACGAGATTAAGCTGTTTGTAACGACCACAACGAGTGGGAAACCCTTCCCAACCCATTTTTTAAGATGAAGATAGAGTCAATCTTCGAAACGTTGTGACTTCCTTTTTGATCACCAGCAATAGAAAAAGTCGACCTGCAATTCTTGTAAATAATTCACCATTCCTTTTCCCCTACTTAGATCAATACAATTTTATGTTATTTCGTTCGTCGAACTTTTGTAAGACCGGAAAGTTTATTAATGTATCTTTATTGGAAATTTTTGCATTGAAACATGAACATTTTCATGAAAGAAACACCAAAGTTTAATTTCTTTTTAGGGAGTTGGACCTTCTTTTCTGAGAAGTTAGAATGAACATAATGGGGATCATCTGAAAATGAATACATTTTCTGAACGCTCTGATATTACTATAATAGTACATTATGCAACGAGCCTATAATGATAGTAATTAAGATGCAAGTATGGTTATTTATGAAATGAGCGCAAGCGAGTTTCATAATATTCATACGAGCGTCTTAATTACCATTATAGGCAAGTTTCATACGACTTTTTATGCTCGACCATATTTCTAACTTGAAATTATTCAGATATATACATATTATTTGTATCTGACAAGCTCGGAAGTGACCTTGTTCTAGGTCGTGAATTGTGACGCGAAAGTATTGATTCTTTCCGAGGTACAATAATGTCATTGACCTTGATGTAATCCCGTTAAATTTGACATAACCTTGATTATTGAATTCGACTTTGAAAAACGAGATGACAAATTGAATTTATTTGAATATTATTTACAATTAACGCTAATTATTATAGTAACAGACAGTATTGGATTTCCAGCCTCCGTGACTTTTCGCTAATTCTCTTTCGATTGCATATCCGAGAATAATCGATACTTGCGGTTTTATAACGGTACAAAGCTGACTTGTCATTGGCTGAACACCTGTAAGCTGAGTTGTCATTGGCTGGACACCCGTACTTTAATGAGTAGGTGTACTTTAATGGCATGCATTAAAGGACTGCTACCAGGTGTATAATTACTACATTTCGGCATGGTCGAGCATAAAATTAATAATAGACTAAGTATATATCATCGTCCCGCGCCGTGGCGTCGTGGTCTAAGGCATCCTGCCTGGGACTCGCGGTACGGAATGCGCTCTGGTTCGAGACCTCATGGGGGAAGAAATTTTCTCATGAAATTTCGGCCAGTGTATGGGACCGGTGCCCACCCAGCATCATGCTGCACTTGGGGAGCTACGATAGGTAGCGAAATCCGGTTACGCAAACCAGCTACAACGGCTGAGGGGCTCATCGTGCTAACCACACGATACCTCCATTCTGGTTGGATGATCATCCACCTCTGCTTTGGCATGTGGCCGTGAGGTCAGTAGCCGGGCTGGTCGGTCTTGGCCCTTCGTGGGCTGTAGCGCTACGGATTATTATTATTATTATTATTATTATTATTATTATTATTATTATTATTATTAAGTATAATATAATATCTCCGCCTCTACTCCCAGAAAATATGCCATATATTCATGGTTTCAGTTAACTAAGGCGTTATTTACTATCTTTCTTCTCCCATTTCGATCTATACATTCTTCAATGTTTAGATTTCTAGCTTTCATCCTTTTTATTCTCTTTCTAATACATTACATTTTCTGTTTACCGGTATACTCGCTTCTTATTGCTCTGTGGATTTTACTTTAACGTTTGAATAATGAAATATTTTCACTTCTTACAGTATTTATTTTTGTCTCCGACTGCGATGACATTGTGAAAATCTGGTGTTATGTTTGGAGAATCATCAGACCAATTGCTCCTATTCACTTAAATGTGTAAATGCAGTATTTCAATCACTATATTGATAAAATGTGTCTTCTGAGATCTATTCAGATATTCGCTTTATTTAATATGCTGTTAATTGATAGAATATTAACTGGTTCATTAAAAAACGTTCCAAGTAAACATCTAATTTTAGAGTTTTTTCTTCGCCTGTCGACTGGTGCCATGTTAATCGTCGGGGTTATGTAACATGGCTGGTAAGTCTTGAAATGTTTCATATTGACGACGAAAATGGGATGTAGAAAGTCGTGGCCTCACTCTTTTTCTGAAGTGTTCGTTATCTTGCAGATACTCGAGACCGTCCTACTGGATTATATGTATTTTCTAGACTGCATCGTTGCGAGCTCTGTCATTCAGTTACAGGAAAATACATTTGAAAACATATTTAAGAGAAAAGGAATCTGAATGGGTCATTATCAAAAGGCACTAAGTCATTTTTTTCAGTACTCAGATAATTAATCGAAGAAAACTGTTCTGTTCGCTTAATAATTGTTAAGATATATTTTTGTTGTGATTAAGTATCACTCATGGAGAATAATTAGTTTCTCTGATCCCCATTAAAAAAAATCCATTAGTATGTCCATGTGTTCAAAATTGACTTTATTGCCTTTTAATAATGACCGATTCATTACTTCTTCAGGTCACTTTGATGCAGCCGCCAAATCAACAGGGATATGAAATGTGCTGACTGAGAATTTTACCACAAATGTTTTTTTTTTTTTTTCCGGACATGGTAAATTCATAATGCATACTTATTTTGGTAATTTAACAAAGGGATAATAAGAACCTAGAAATGAAACTAGTACAGTTTACGCGAAAAGTTCGGGACTAGAGTGAAGGTAATACCAGTGGGAAAACTATAGGCTTTTAATCAACTAAATAAAATGTACAATCAAAAGGGATGTTCAACTACAGAGTTTTAAAACAATAATGATGACATTGATGATGATGATGATGATGATAATAATAATAATAATAATAATAATAATAATAATAATAATAACAACAACCTACAGCCATTACGTTTTAATGAACACCACGTCATTTAGGCCTACCTAACGAATCATATTAATCTCATCACGTCCATAAATATCCCAGCTTTAAATACTCGGGCCTGCTTCTAAATTAAGGAAAGGGGAAGACTTAACGAAGCACGACTACTTTTATTCGGAGATAGGCTTGATTTATTAATGCACGTCATGTTTATGTAAGAGTTGTGTAATTTTGTTGTTTGCAGTTTTAAACAGCCTAATTACCAAATAATTAATTGAACTTTGTGCACTCTACATATTTTCTTAAACGTATTCCAACATTACAGTATATACAGCCTTGAATGCTCGTACGTTTATTCTAGATGTCTGAAATTTGACAGAATGCTACGCTTCACCACTCATGACGTTCATGTTTGAGTGGAAGTATAATTAAGCCTTAGAGCCATTATGTAAGTGGGATATCGTCCGTTGACAATTTAGGGTCGAATTCGAAAGAATGTGAAATATAGCCTAATTTTTCTTGACTATAACACTTTTACTACGTCATACTACTTTTGACCAATAAAACGGTACGAAAGGACGTGTTTCAACTAATCATGGCTGCTTATCACTACAATTTTATCACTTCCCTAGCATTTGTTTGTTTTTATCACTTCCATAGCATTTGTTTCTTTGTTTGCCAACATTTTAAACTCCAAATTCTTTACGGTACTATAAAACATGCTTTGCGATCGTCATTTGTTTCCCGCATAGATAGTCGACTGAAAATGTCGGCTCCGTTCAAACGTTTTCGTGAAGCTAATAATAGTGAAATATAATTTTAGTAAGTCAATTAATATCTATTTTATTGTATTAAAGTATTTTTTTCTTCTAATCTTTATATACTTCTGTTTTTATCACCTTCCTATCATTTGTTTCTTTGTTTGCCAACATTTCAAACTGAAAATTATTTACGGTACTATAAAACAAGCTTTGCGATCGTCATTTGTTTACCGCACAGTCAACTGAAAATGGCAGCTCCATTCAAACGTGTTGAAGCTAATATTAGTGAAATAGAATTTTAGTAAGTCAGTTAATATTTTATTGTATTAAAGTACTTTATTTCTTGTAGTCGTTTTTCTAATCGTGTAATAGTCAACTAAATCCAACTCGAGTTTTGATTTTCTCTAGAAAAATCAAAACCTCTAGTGAAATTACTGCTGACAAATAGCGAGGGGAAAGTAGCGTGGCTCTTTGTATTGATTAATGGCCGAGTGTACCATTCTTGATCAAAATTTTACCGCGGTAAAGTTCTTATTTCACCCTATTCAATCTCACTATCAGGTGCATCAATCATGATCAAAGTTAAACGTGGCAGTTTACAGGGTTAAAACTTAACCGCTCGCGATGGTGTGAGTACTGCCTGTAGAATTTATCAGAGTCAAGTTCCAACAAAATGGCAGCGCGATTCGATGAAATAGAAGACGAAATGTTGTACTTGGATTATTTAAGCAGAAGCCAATGTCAAATTAGCGTTATTGTAAGAAGAGGGGATTCCTTTGAAAAATACGGGTTAGGAAATTCAAGATTTCTTCTGTCCAAAGAAATCATGTGGTGGTTAGTGAATGAAATTAATGAAAGACTGGAATTTCCTACTAATCTAAATAATCCCGTCTCACCTAAGAATAGAATTTTAACAACGTTAAGATCGTATGCTGCAGGGACATTTACACATTGTGATTGGTGATATTTGTAACATTCGTCGTATCACGGCACTACGCGTTATTAAAGATGCGTGGAACATTATTGCGTCTTTCTGCGCACGTTATAGGCCTATTTCATTTCCTTGAATTTTAAAATATAAGAAATATAATCTATCTGGTGAGATGGATTCCATCAAACAGATGGATATACGGGTGTTGTGGGAACAGTAGGCTGTACTCACATAGAATTCAATCTCTCGAAGGAGACAATGGAGCATTACCGTAAGAGAAAGTCGTATTTTTCTATCAACTACTATAACTTATATTATTAATAAGAGATAGGTTAACAGTAAAAGATACAGTGAGTGTAGAAAGTATTGATACATCTAACACAAGTTATAAAAATTGTGCACGTGTTATTTAGTGAAAACGTGAAACGAGTATAATCTATTAGCCTACTCTTCATTTGATTGAATCTTGAAAATAATTTTATTTTAGAATAGAACAATCAGAAACGGCAGAAATACACAAACAAGTATTGATAAAGTATTACGTTTCAGTCAATAGCAAGTCTACATGCAGTCGAGTGAAAGTGGTTCTGGTAGCGTTGTTATATAGTCTGGCCTTGAGAACGTTGTTGCCTAGGTGTGTTGTTTCGTGGATGCAAATCAACGTTGTAAAGGGGCGCAAAGGAAGAGAGACTACAGTCGAAGAGAAAGGGATAATTATTCGTTTACATAATGAGTGTAAATTGCTTAATGAAATTAGTAAAATAATTTGAAGACCAAGAGCAACCATTCAGCATATAATTGAATAGTCGGCGAACGAAAATCGTTGGAAAATAGCCACAGATCAGGACGTCCTACAAAACGGGATGTATATACTGACAGAGCATTAACGAGGAGAGTAAAGCAAAATCCTCAAATCACTGCACCGAAATTAGCAGATAGTGTCAAGAATGACTTCAATAGTAGTATTTCTGTTAGCAGTGTTCGTAACTTTCTAAGAGCTGACGAACTACATGGGAGAATAGCCCGACGAAAATGCTTTGTAAGCGGGGGGGGGGGGGGGAAACAGAAGATTCTACACTTCACTAAAACGCACAACACCACCCAAGAATTTTGAAACAAAGTCATTTTTACTGACGAATCTAAATTCAGTATTTTTTCTTCAGATGGAAGAAGAGAAATCTGCAGGAAGAAGAATATAGGGCCTAGAGCTACAAAAGCAAAATGTCCAACTCACTGTGAAACATGGTAGTGATTCGGTATTGGTATGGCCTGCATGAGTGCCTCTGGGGTAGGGACCTTGCATTTTATCGATGCCGTCATGGATCACCAACAGTATATAAATATACTAAAGACCAATCTCCATACATCTGCAGAGAAAATGGGGATTAGATAAGATTTTGTATTTATGCAAGATAATGACCCCAAGCACACGGTTTCAATACGCGCTTATGGATTCTAACACACCAACGTACAGTTGTCAAAAGAAAAAGTGGCCGCTCTCCAGAAGCAAAGTTCCCTTCGGGTATCTTCGCTACAGTTCCGACCCAGGCGATGTTACATGTTGTTATATCACGTTGCCCGATATCTACAGTTATAATTACAGTATTGTTTGTGTTAGTTGATACCGTAATGGTAGCGTTCTGGCCTCTTATTCGTGAGGTCCTGCGTTCGAATACAACCTCGCGCTCTTTATGTAATTTTTTTGTTTTGTTTTTAAGAGAGAGATACAAAATATACATAATTGCTCCTTTTTATAATTATTTCAGTAATTAACATCAGGTTCAAGAATGTATTATGCCATGCCTTTATCATTACTTATTATGACATTATGGCTGCAAATGAAAAGAAAAAAATATTTTATTCTCAACAAAAATATCTTTCGTGGCATAAACAAAAGAAACTTACTGGCGTCTGCCTTAGAACATTCAAACAATTAATCGTTCAAAAAACAAAACAAAAAGCTACGATTTAATATATTTAATCTATCTTTCCCACATCTCGATCACATCTTGCATTCGATTATTTTTACGACGCTTTATCAACATCTTGGTTATTTAGCGTCTGAATGAGATGAAGGTAATAATGCCGGTGAAATGAGTCCGGGGTCCAGCACCGAAAGTTACCCAGCATTCTTGCAGTCGAGTGGGCATGGAATCGACTAGAGTCTTTTCAAATAACTGCTGTTCTCAGCCACGACAATCCAAGCATCCTGGACATACATAAGCGTTCTGCCCATGGGCAGGTCTTTCACTGCAAACCCAATATTCTCCTATTTTTCCTATTTTCTGCCTTCCTCTTAGTCTCCGCACATGGTCCACATACCTTAATGTCGTCTATTATTTGATATCTTCTTCTGCCTCGAACTCCTCTCCCGTTCACCATTCCTTCCAGTGCAACCCTCAGTAGGCAGTTTCTTCTCAACCAGTGACCCAACCAATTCCTTTTTCTCTTTCTAATCAGTTTCACCATCATACTTTCTTCATCCACTTTTTCCAACACAACTTCAGTTCTTATTCTGTCTGTTCACTTCATACGTTCCATTTTTCGCCACATCCACATTTCAAATGCTTCTATATGTTTCTCTTCATTTCATCGTAATGTCCATGCTTTTCCCCCGTACAGTGCCACACAAAACACTTCACTAGTCTGTTCCTTAGTTCTTTTTCCAGAGGTCGCAGAAGATGCTTCTTTTTCTGTTAAAAACTTCCTTTGCTAATGTTTGTTGTTTTTCTTGGGAAGGATAAATGCGTTAACCTCCCGTTGCTTTCCGCACACCACCACTGTCCCTTTCGAATCTTAATAGATTCTAGGGGGCCCAAGCGTGGCGGTGAAGAGAGTGGATTTGACTAATTGGGCCCTCCGGACTTCACCGAAATTCACCGCAAGGGTTAAATATTAGTTCTATCAGGATTTTTGACCCGGTCAGATACGGGGAAATCCCAATTAGCCTTTGTCCCCCGCATCCTGGACGAACTTCTACAAATCATCAGAAAATCTTGGAGGGGAATTGGGCCAATTTTTCCGCAAATGTTTCTTTACTTGTGCCCTCGTAGTTCAGTCGGAAGAACGTCGGAATTTTGATGTAAACGTCTGAGGTTCAATTCCTCGTCACTCCTTTTCATTTTATTGTGTTTGAAGATAATATAATGTAATAATGTAAAAAGAAAAAACTAACACCAGTATTATGGAACTGTATTGTTCTAAACCTAATATTAAATTTATGTTATTTATGCCGCTAAAGAACGATAACAGAATATAAATGATAAATTGAATATTAACAGCGATAACAGAATATAAATAACTCCAATATTATTTATACGGGATCACTAAAGAACGATAACATAATATAAATGATAAATATAGGTTTGTTTAATATAATATATTATATATAATTAATTATTTAAATAAAATTACCTATTTTACAAAGAAAAATGCTTATTTATATTACAATAATTTATTATATAAATTCAGAGTATTTATATCGCGAAAGAACGATAACAGAATATTAATGGTAACTTGAATATTATTTATAATGCGAAGGAACGGTAGCAGAATACAAATTATAATTTGAATATTATTTATATAGCTAAAGAACGATTAAAAAAAAAAATGAAAACTTGAACAAGGCCCGAACTCCCAACCTTTCAATCATTAAGCGAGCACTCTACCGCTGGTCTATGAGACGCAGATATGAAATAATTCCATAGTTCCGGAACTGCTTCTACAAGGACATGCATAGTGTAACATCGCCGTGACCCGAAGTGGACTTAGAAAATTTTCGCTGTTCACGAGTGCGGCCACTTGTTTTTTTGACAACTGTACATGGAAACGCCCTCTCTGTCTCCGAATATTAACCCAAGTGCGAATTTATGAGAACATCTGAAAAGAAGAATTCGTTCAAGGTAAATTTGCAACAAGCAAGACCTGAAATACGCTTTGGAAGAAGAATGGAGACATCCTTGCTTCAGTAACTTCAAAGTTAGTCGAGTCGATGCCAAGCCGTTTGGAAGCCATCTTGAAGGGCTACCAACCAAGTATTGAACTCCGAATGTAAAGACAAAAAACAGCCATAATATGGGACTATATCAATATTTTTTGTTCGTTGATTTTTGTTGTTAATGTATAAATTATTTTTACGTGTTTTTTTTTGTGTTAAAAAAGAGAAAAGTGCGTTTGTTTGATTTTGTAGACCACAATTTATAAGTGCGTATTTTTGTTACTGTATGTAGTGAATAACTAATTATATTAATTATTTTTGTCTGTAATATTGTTAAGTGTATCAATACATTCTACTCACTGTATATAGGTTATTCATTATTACAAAAATTATTACTATAACTTATAATTTTATTGAATATAATAAAAGCTCTGTAGCATATTATTATGTGAATTTTCAAATATAAGAAATATAATATATCGGATGTGATATTAAATTCTGTGGTTAACTTGAACCACGTAAATTGTTAACCTTTTAGGGAACATCCGTTGGTCTTATTGTTTTCAAGAATTCTGGCGTAAGAACTAACTAGCTCTAAAGAATCCCTATTTCATGGTCTGAAAAATTCGGGGTTCTCTTTTTGTTCTCTATACTTATTTTATCTATATGTAGTGTTACAAACAGAGCGATCTAACAAAATCGAAAAGCGTAACAGTTGGGTATGATCTGTTTTTACCTTTACTCTCTATAGATGTCGTAAAAACGACATGCGGTCTCAGATATGACCCGGGTGAAGAGGACGGTCAGAAGAACGGGTTTCTGTGACCAAGGATCATTGTTGATGCACCGCAATCATATTTTGATCATGGTTTTCTTTTACCGTGTTCCCGTAATCTTTAATCATTACGTTTTTTGATCGAGATTAATCCACGCGGCCATAAGAGTAGAATTTTTATTGAGTTCGTTGGTTTTTTAATCGCTGAATGTATTCCTATTGTGCGAATATAAGTAGAGCATTGATAACTTACCCTCTTGGTTATAAAGAGGGTTTGTGTTTTTAAATTTAATACATTATTGTTCTAGACTCGAATCATAGTTTTGTTTACATAATAAACTATAACATTTTGTGTTATATTTCACAAGTAAAATTAGTTACATCAAAATTGAAACGTATACTTGAAAAATCATTTAAGTCATAGTCTTTCTTTTGGGAGTGAAATAATGATTCTTCTACATAACATAAAATGCTGCGTACGTCAAAGCCTTGCGTGTGAATCTCAAAGCAATAACCGGTTGTGATATTAATTTCCTATTCCTTTGCGTGTGACATTCGTCCATGTGAAGGGGATTTAGCCTTGAGTGACAACACGCACATCGTTCTGTTGTAAGAGTATCTGAGATTGTGTTAAATAAATAGTACCTGTAGTTGTAACCGTATTCCAGCCTTAGTGCTGTTCTTGCAACCATGTTGCATTTACGTATAGAGTGTCATTTTGAGTTCATATTAATTGCATCAAACACACGGAAGGTTTATTTGGTTTTCACTTTTTCAAGGCAGAGTTCGTAAACCGATATGCTGTCTGTTAGTTATAACTTTTTTTTTGTCAGTTTTGTAATTGATAAACCACCAGAGCGAGATTTGATTTCTGTGTATGTTCCATGCTGAAATTTCACAGTGTTAGGCCTATTCCAGTTTAAATTTTAATACCCCCAAAGTGTGCGTAAATAACTTGGAATCTTAGGATTATAATTTCACTATGGGCATCTCTCTGGATAAGATAAATGAGAAAAACTCATATTAAAGGATGAGTATAACAATTTTAAGTATTACAGTTTCATAACTCGGAATGGGCCTTAGTGGACTGTAATAATAATAATAATAATAATAATAATAATAATAATGATGATGATAGTAGTAATTATTATTATTAAGAAGTACAGATTAATTGAATTTCCTAAAACTTACTATTAATAGTAAATAGCCTACATGAACATTACGACGAAGTGAAGAGAAGCATTTAAAATGTGGATATGGAGAAGAATGGAGCGTGTGAAATGGACAGACAGAATAAGAAATGAAGCTGTGTTGCAAAGAGTGGGTGAAGAATGAATAATGCTGAAATTGATCAGGAAGAGAAAATGGAATTTGATTGGTCACTGGCTGAGAAGAAACTGTCTGGTGAAGGATGCACTAGAAGAAACGGCGAACGAGAGAAGAGTTCGGGGCAGAAGAAGATATCAGATGATGGACGATATTAAGATAGGCCTATGTGAATCATCTGCGGAGACAAAGAGGAAGACAGAAGATAGGAAATACTGGAGAATGCTGGGTTTGCAGTGAAAGAGTTGCCCTTGGGCAGAGATCTATGAATGAATGAGTAGTATAACTGCGTTACTTAGACGTAAGCGTAAGTAGAATTTGTTACATACGAGTCGATTCAAAAGATTAATAAGGACCTGATTTTGAGTAATTTCATTACTGCGCTGTAGTTCAAATTCAGTTTTTAAGTACCTACGGTACTACTTAAAATGATGCGCTCTAGACCTGTCTCCCTTTGGTTAACTAGGATCAAATGTATTACTTCACAAACAATCCAAGCATTGGTGGAGATGACGATTTCAGTGTTAAAGCCGTAAATCTTTTAATTTATGGATTTCTCGTTCTTATTCTTCACTGTATGGACTAGTAATTGTGCCTATTGCGCCTTCATAGTTTCCTCTGCCATATTTTCCTATATCTGTTCGGCTATTGGTTTGTGATTCAATATTTGTTTGTGGAGTCGTGTTTCTGGCGTCCTTTTTAGTTAGCTCTTCTTGCTATTGTTCTCTCTATATAGTTTTTAGTTCATGGCATATATCAGGGATGAAAAACTGTGCTACAGTTGAAGCACACGTCATAAGCCGGAACACCTAAATCATCATTTCCTTGCAACCCTCGCGTCATTGTACGGTAGGGGGAGAAGAGAAGAGAGAGCAGGTGTTTACCAAACGTTACAGAAACGTCTTTGAAGGCTCCGGCCTTGTGGATAGGGGAATTAACTCTTTCCCCATGCTTCCATCCCTTTCTTCCCCAGTTCTGCAACCCTGGCGTAGATGTTCAGTTTCTGGTACCTTGACTTATTTTTAGTGCTGTTGATCGATCAAAATATTTAATCGATTAACTATTTGAATTTAATCGATTAATAGATTAATCGAGTTTTGATCGATTTGAAAAAATGTTTTAATTTACTGTAATACACAATTATTGTTAAATTTAACTTGTGTTCGGTGATAAGCATAAGTAATAAATGTTGTATATCCATATATATTGTATCGTTATATTGTATTACAAAACAACTATTTTAGTTATTTACTGACGTATTTATTATGAGGCTTATAATTTATTGTGTCAATTTCTCCAGGGATTTTTGAGGCAAACATAAATAACAAAAAGTATGAAGACTCACCTAGTTAATACTAATGGATTCACATGCTCCGAAGTAAGTGCCGCTTTACGTTTAGTAAAACCTTGGTTTTACTGAACTGACGCATGCGGATTGCGAGGTGCGAGGCCCACCTCGCACAAATCCGGACTATACGAGAGATAGTGAGTGGTTTCTATAGCTGTGAGGTGCGAGGTCTGCGTACCTCTCAGTTACAGAAACCACTCACTATCTTTCGCATAGTCCGGATTTGTGTGAGGTGGGCCTCGCACCTCGCAATCCGCATGCGTCGTCTCAGAAAAACCAAGGCTTGACATGTTTCCTGCATCACTAAACACAAAAAAAAAAAAACTTTCTGTCAAGTATTTCTCCACGATCGTTCAATTTAAATCCAAACGTTTCACCGAGTTTACCTCAAATTCTCATACGACATAATGGAGCTTACAGTTTTCACAGACCACAGAAAACTGATTTTTTTTTTCTTTATCAAACTAAACACACATCCTTCATATACAAACTCAGTACAGAACCTGCAACTGCAAAAATACAGCGGTCGAAACAGAAGACTGGCCTCTATTGTAATGGAATTGCCAAATTTAGAAAGAGAAGAAGATAGTTACACTCTCACTTGCACACAGTATAGACATGGCTATTTTATAAGGGATGAGGGAGACGAATCCCAGAAAAGTATGTATTTCATATAAACATGCTAGGAAGATGAGCTGACAACAAGGTGGAAGTTTTCTTGAAAAACCATAAAACTTAATAAGGATTTCGAATTGTGTTTCAACTTTCAATATATGTAGACTAGGTCTGTCTTCATATCTCCATCTCTTTCTGAAGTGTTTGTGCAAAGATTTTCCCTAAGCTACCTGCTTTGCAGTTAGCAATTTTCGAGAGAGGAATATTGTCGGAATTTTTAGTATGAGTTTGTATTAACAAAATAACAATTAATATCATCTACAACCAATTAATTTTAATCGACTCGATTAATCGATTAAATCCCACAACACTACCTACTTATTTTATATGAGAAGTTTAATTTCTGAGTCCTGTGTTTTACATTTTCATGTTTTATTATCTCTAGGCTATGTATCATGTTGTGTATTTAAGAATTAATCAACATTGCTTAGTACTCTTTACGTATAGAAACATGTCGTAAGACCAAAGTTTTAATTTGAGTGAAGTTTTTATTGTGACCTCCCTGATTGAACCTCCGTATTTCCGTCTCCTTTCCCAAACTTGTAACACTGGCCTACGTCACGGATGTTGAAGTTGCGTCATCTTTTGAAGCGTGATTACACGCTTGGTTGTTGAATGTTGGAACCCTTCTTATACAGAATTCCTAAGAGTGGTTTAATCCCAGGAGTCTCGGTGCGCTGTGGTCGAATCAATCATGGAGAGCATGATTGTTACAGTAGGCAGCCGCGGATCAACTTCTTAGAAGTTGGGGCCTCCTGGCCTATTTATATGCAGCGTGCCTTCCATCCTGTCTTTGTCTCTAGAAATCGCGATAATATCGTCTGCAACAAAGAGCTTGCAGTTACAATACAAATTAATTTTTCGCGGATTTCTATTCACGAAGATGCTAGTAAAGTTTGTTTTCAAATTGCGATTCTTCAGTGTCAATATACGGATTGACTTCTTTAACTCTCTTGTCTTTTATGAGGCACCCTATTTTATTTCGTGCTAAATTTGTAGCATCAGGCTAGGTTACGTATTGTTTAATTAAGACGTGCAGTTTCTACAGTAGTTCACATGAGACAGCATGTGTATGTAGTACGTACAATGCATATGTATATGAATATGTAGTTACATGTAGGTCTATGCACACATGCACTTACGCACACGAAGTTCACAGTACTACGTCTTTCAATACGAATCACAGTCACGTTGAAATAATTTTATCCAAGACTGCTCTCGGGCGTAGGTTCGGATCTTGCTAGTTGGGTTATTCCCGAGATTTTACCCCACTGTAGGACGAATGTCAGGTAAACTCATAGTGAATCCGTGGTCTGATCTCTCCAAATACCATTTGGGTGTCACCAATTTCACCGATTCTAGATAGATAACCTTGCATCGCGTTAAATAACCGATTAAAATAATTATATGACTATTTTAAACAGGCAACCACTGTGTTTAAGTACTCCGGCAAAAATAATAAAATTAAAATGTGAGTTACAAGTGCATGCACATCTTATCTTCGATACGTAATCGATTTTCTTTTATGAATCCTGCAGATAACGTGTACCGTTACAATAAAACGGAACCAGTCTTATGTTCATGGCGACTTTATTGCCCATTTATGGACAGTCATCTGTCGTTAGCTACACAGTGCATTTTTGGAAATACACGTTATTTGAAAAATGTTATGCATGGAAGTGAATGGGTTGAAGAATAGCTATGAAATTAAGGATATTGATACATATTGAAAACCATGAAAGTTCAATTGGGAGAACGACTTGTTTCGGCCTGAAAGAGCAGAGGCAAAGAATTTTCCTCGCTATGCTCAAAATCATAATCAGCATGACACTGTTGGGAAAACTAGTGAAGATATTTGAATGTTGTCATAGCTACTGTAGCTTCCTGAAATGAAGACGAATATAAAACTTTATGGTTTTGTGGCGTTATGAGTCACACCCAACCACGTTTCGAATGAGTATAAGGGGTGAAGAGGTCGAAGTAAGTTCGGCTCTGTACGTACAGTGTCAGTTTTACAAATACTGACTGTACTGGAGAACTGCCTGTCTCCCTCCGACCTTCATGGTCTACGTACACGAAAACATTATAGAAGTTGGTTGGGTATTAAAATGAAAGTTTTTATTTACAATTTTTGTCACCTTTCTGACATGCAGAACTGTTGCAAGAAGTGCTGTTGTAACATGGACACTCATTCCTCTGCGTTCCATTGGGATATCTTGATAAAAGCAGACCCAGCGTCTTTTACAATACTATAAAAGTTTTCGTAGCAGTATTTGTAAACTTATATTCTCTGAAGTTGTGAGAGTAGTATAATGTTCTTCTCTTAGACTAATTTCAAATCGGAGGAAAACATATGAATAGCCGAAAAAATCTCTATGCTCAAAACAAGGTGTAAGAGAAAAAATAAATCTCGGATAATTTAATCATTGCTTACAGAGTGTAATGAGAAAGTGGCACAAGTTACTTGGCACAGATTACTTTACTTCAATAAACATGTACTGTTAATAAAATTGGGTTAATTTCGAGGTCACTTTCGCACGATGAGTAATGAATGACTTTTGCACAAGCATGTGTGAAAGTAGACGAAATTTCAGTCACAAACCAAATCTTGGATTACATTGAAATATACCAGTCCACACCTGTGGAGTAGCGGTTAGCGCGTCTGGCCGCGAAACCAGGTGGCCCGGGTTTGATTCCCGGTCGGGGCAAGTTACCTGGTTGAGGTTTTTTCTGGGGTTTTCCCTCAGCCCAATATGAGCAAATGCTAGGTAGCTTTCGGTGCTGGACCCCGGACTCATTTCACCGGCATTATCATCATCTCATTCAGACGCTAAATAACTTAAGATGTTGATGAAGCGTCGTAAAATAATGTAAAATAAAAAATAAAATTGAATATGCCCAACTTTTACAATATTTTATTTCACATATTTTATTTACTTCTTACAAGTTATCCTTTGTGATCTAGAGGTTGTCATGCGTGTCCGAGATCCGAGGTTCAGAAAGGATTTTAAAGGGCGATAAAATTCTTAATCTGGCTTCCTCCGGAAGGTAGTAATGCTGTGGGTTCCGGCATGTCACACGATAGATAGAGGCCTCCAAGCAAAATTTGTAGGCCATTTCTCGTCCACGTGGAATTTCGACGCTGAAAAATCTCTTCAGTTCAAAGTGTCGTCAAATAAAATACTTCTACTACTGCTACTACTATAGTTACTACAAGTAAAAATGATATATTTGTAGCCAATACTATCACTTAGTAATTAATGTTACAAGTGATTTGCAAATCAAGCTTTCAGGAATAACTCCCTGTCAAGTTAATTTGAATAATTTTCAATGTCAATTTTCATTAAACTATGGTATTCACTTAACTTTAACCGTTGCTTTCTCCGTTTTTAATAAATGGCGCTTGGCCCACTATGGCTCTGAACCCTTCAATTGTTATGAAGGAGTGTCATTTTCTTTAGGTACAGTTACCCTGAAAAAGAATGAGACGATTCTTGGTCGTCGGAAGTTAAAGTTCTACAGCGCGGTTCACTCGATATCGACGTAGGGATACATAACATGACAGATAGTACAAGAATTGTTACAAGGACCACAACGAGGACAAGGACCAGAATAAGGATCACGAAGAAGACTGCCATTTAAGGCCAGGATTTCACAACATAGCTTTAGTCCCAAAATATCATTGCTTCACTGTACCGAATGGCAAATGCCTGCTAAGGGATCTACATTCTGGACTGCTGCTATCACTGTCTTGTCTCGGTAGCTCATATAGTAGCGTGCCGGTTCCATTGTATAACCGAAACGTCTCGTGTTCGATCCCAGGTAAAACTTTTTTTTTATTGAGGTGTAATTAATTTGTTCAGAGTTCCTCGACTGTCTAATTTGTCGAAAAATATGGAATAATTTATGCCCAATTTCTGGGTCTTACAAGTGGGCTGAACCTCGTCAAAAAAAAATAAATCTTACTTGGAAGTTAAAAGTATTCTTCCTCAAACAAAAATCATAAGAAACAAAAAGAGACCTGTTAACTTAAAATCTTGTCCACATGCCATCAGCTTCTCTAAGTCGATCCGGCATGGATGTCACGAGATTGTGGAATAAGTTCTGATCCCCGGCGAGATCTTCCCAGGTGTCAACAACTTGATCCCACAATTCGTCTCGATTTCGAGGGCGTCGGTGGGCATAGGTGGCTATCCTTCTCTTTTTCAATTCCGCCCATAAATTTTCGATGACATTCAAATCAGGTGACTTCGGAGGCCAATTAATGATTTCGATCTCGGGTCTCCTTTGAAACCATCTTTGAATGCTTGCAGCATAGTGCACGGGATGGTTATCCTGCTGGAACAGCAATGTTCCTTCGGGAAAACGTTCTCGGGCAGAGGGAAGGAATATATTTTCCAGAATGTGCTCGTAAGTTTCCGCATTAAACCGGCCATCGATGCGTTCTATAACGCCAGGTCCATCGTAAGACATCCACCCCCAACACGATATGCTAAAGCGCCCCGATCTTTCACGTCGGTGCACATAGCGCTGATCATGTCGGAGACCATCCTCACGATAGACACGGACAGGACCTTCGTAATCACTCGAGATGGTTGTTTCGTCGGAGAAAATTACATTTCTCCAATCGAAATCTACTCGATTGGTAGCGAAGGCAAGACGGTCGACAGCTTGTGCTTCCCCCAATATTTCCATTTGCGCAGCCCTCCGGCTCCTAATACCGCGGTTCCTCAACATGCTGATCACAGTCTGTGAAGAGCCGGGAAAGTTAGATGCTGCTCTTATTTCGTTAGCAGTCAGAAAGGGGTCCTGTCGAACTGTCTCGAATAAAAGAGCATCCTCTTCCAATGAAGAAATCCGCGGACGCCGAGGAATAGGGCGATTTTCGACCTCCCCAAAATTTTGGTAACGATGAACCCATCTCGCGGCTGTACTTCCAGGAACACCGACCAAACGGCCAGCAGATCTAGCCCCATATCCAGCCTCAACTAGAGCTATAACTCGCTGTCTCATGTCACGTCGGTTCGCCATTACGATGAGAAATGAGAGATGACGATAATACTTTAGTGTAGACAATGACTATTTAACATGATATAGAATTATTGAAATAAGAGGCATCTTGCATAGTAAGAGTTAATAAATCAACCCTAAATTAAATATCTAAATATCAGGATATAACAGGAAGTCCAATTGTTGCGAAACTAATCAAATTAAATCTAATTACATTAAATAAACAAACCCCAAGTTATGACACCACATTGCTACAGCTAAATTGTATGTTATTAACATAAGCGTTGAATAGGTCCGTGGTTGTGCGTTGGACGACAAAACCAAACATCGAAAGTTCGAATCTTGCCGAGGAATGTAACTTCTTGCTTTTTATAATGTAAATCAGACTTATAACTACAATCATTCATATTTCTTACATTATTTATTAATATTTATAGCCAACATTGAATTTGTAAAGAAAAGACTTTAGAAATCTCATATGGAATTTGTGATCTGTAGTGACATAAACATAGATTATCTCTCGGAACTTTTCCGTAAAAGTAAATTAAATTCACTCCTTGAAACTGGAAACCTTGTTCGTAGGGTCATTTTCCCATAGCATACAAGCTGAAGTAACACAGCCATTGATAAACGTTTTGTACACAGAATTAGACTGAATTCCTATTCGACAGAACCTATAATCAATGGCTTGTCTGACCATGATAAACAAATCCTATGTGTTTCCAATGTCACTGAACAATTTCAAAATATTAATTTAAAAACTAAGAAAGGATCGTAATTGCTGTATCTAGTGATTATTTACATTTATGTCTACAAAATGAATCTTGGAAAAACATATATGATACTGGTACTACTGATATTAAGAGTAAATATATTGAATTTTTCACTTAATTTCATAATCACTTCAGTGGATGTTCTCCACTCAATGTTGTGAAAAAATTCAAAAGTTAAAACATGTAGATAACGCAGGGACTTCAAAATCTCTTGTATTAAAAAGAAGAATCTATATGTAATGAGTTGCAATGTAATGATCTTCATGTTCTTAAATACTGCAAGAAGTACAGTGTAATTTATCAAAAATTATGAAAGAGGGAAATAGAATATATTTGAGTAGAAAAGTACAAAATTCAGATAATGCAATTAAACCTATTCGTAATATTATTAAATTTAAACTTGTAGATATCCTAAGAAAGAAAATATTTTTTCATTAAAACCAATGATTATAAAGTAGAGAATCCCAAATCTATTGCAAATTCTTTTAACGTATTATAGTATATAGTACAGAAATATTATTGACAACTTAAACATTCAAGATTTTGCAAAAGATACTGCAATTGGTTACTTAACAGATGTATTTAATAATTATTATTAATATATGTAATTAGTCAATAACTGCAACAGTGCTTATACATTCAATCATAACATGAATAAAATTGAATGCAAACACGTAGATAAAATAGTTAAAATTAACTGCAGGGGTGAGAATGAAATAATCCAAAGCCATACTTTTAACAAAAATTGTTTTTTGCGAGTGCATTTCTTACACATATGGGAAAGCTATTAATAAATTATTGTAATAATTACTCAACAAATGACATAGCCTAAGAACTCTAAACCTTTGTAAAAGTTTGTCTATTATTATATATTTTTTTAATTTCATTTTAATTGTTAGTTTTTAATATATATGCATTTACATTGTATATATGTGTGTGTATAAATGCATTCATTAGATTAACGTTTATAATATTATAACTTGTAATTTTGTATTGTTTGCGATCATTAACACTTAATCTCAGGACTTTGTAAAACTATATTTCAACGTGACTTAGCTATTTCAACGTTATTTAGACAAAAAAAAAATTGTTGTGTAGACTAAGAATCGAACTCGCACTCTTCTACACAACACGCAGAAGTCTTACCGTATGAGCTGTGGAAACGACATGAAAGCTTTCCTTTCTGTGCGGAGTGTCGATCTAGTCATGAAGGTCCATTGTCGATTTAACTACACGATTTATGTATATATTTATCTTTTATTTACGTAATATTATCATATTTTTTGCAGTTTTTGAATTGAATTTCGGAACGATGCTAGTAACAAACCAAATAGCCTGAATTTAAGTAACTCAATATTCGTTATCTTGTGTATCGGTGCTCTGGTCTCCGATCATGCGCAGTGTCTTACATCTGAGACTTAGGAATATTCAATCGTCTCATCCTTTTCCAGGGAAACTGTACAATGGACATGGAATTAGAAGATGAAGATGTATATGTGGAAGTAGGATTTCGCACTTTATTTAGTACAATGGATTCATGCTCAACGATTTATGTGGAAACAGTTGGCGATACTGACTAAACAAAAGCACGACCACGCGATAAATTGATAGTGATAAATCGAGCTGCAGAAATAATCGCAATGTATGACTGTGATTGATTGGAATCATTACACTTCATTGGCCGAAAATGGAATGACGTCATATAAGCGAAATAGTCAGTACAATTTCCTTTATCAGCGCTTTGTTTCAAGAAAAGTGTACTTTTACAACAAGCACAGTGTAGCAGTTACAAGTTAGCAAAAACTTTGTAACAATATACGAATTCAAGAGTGCACGTTGTCTCAATTCAATTAATTTTACTGTTACATTAGTAGTTAATATTAAAGAAAGTATACTTCGCACGAAAACATGACGACCTTCCCTCATACCCTTCACCAGTTAACTGCAGGCACGCGCAAGGGATAAACCCTTAGCCGAGTTGCCAATTCTTGAAGTCATTGTAATTTGCGAACGTTTTTCAAGCTGTGTTCCGTGAAACAGCGATTTTCAGCGAGACTATATTACCTTTGTAAATATACCTTAATTTATAATTACTAAAACAAAATTGGTATAAAAATGAACAAACTTATTTTTAAAACACTTTATATTTTCACTAACATTTTTTGCCTAAATAAACAAGGAAATGCAGAATTATATAATAAGTGTTAAATTCTCATGTCATTGAAGTTCCAGAATTTTATACTTAATTAAGGATGTTGCGCTGGTAAAATTTTCGAAAACTGTGATCATTGAATAGCAATTTATAGTACAAGAGAGTAAAATTAGATTTTGGGTGATACTTTCCACGAGCGCATAAAATCTGTTTACTCTAGAATGCTATACAATATTTTATTCATTACTGGTATGTAACTTTAATTTTAAATTGTAGATCTTTTCTTTGTAATGTGTTGTTGAAAAAGAAGTTCATATATATATATATATATATATATATATATATATATATATATATTCATTTTATTATTGCTAATATGTTGGTTGTCATGTAGAGAGTGATTTAAAAACATTTAATTCACTGCTGTAAGTTAGAAAACTTTTAAGCACTGCTGTGAATAACGTCATTATTTAGGTTGCTAAGGACGGTGAAATAAAGACCAGTTTAGATACCAGTCATGGATAAATGTATTCCTTTTACATCATTATTTCATAACACGAAAATCATATTAAAGCACAAAAGAATATATTTGTTTCTCTGCCAGTTTAGTTGCCGATTCGATGCAAATTTTCTGTAGGCCTAAGGAACGTTATAAGATACGAAATATGATTGAATTAATTAACGGGGCATGTACACTTTTTATACCTTAAAATTCTGTTATGTAATATATACGCCTAATATAAAATTTAAATTTCTACACCAACTATTGAAGTTTATTCAGGTAAAACAACCTGTATTAGCTTTTTTTAGTTATTTAACGACACTGTATCAATTACTAGGTTATTTAATATCGATGGGATTGGTGATAGCAAAATGGTATTTGACAAGATGAGGCCGAGGATTCGCTATAGATTACCTGACATTCACCTTACTGTTGAGAAAAACCTCGAAAAAACCCCAATCAGATAAATCAGTCAAAGGGGGAACTGAACCCACGCCCGAGTGTAACTTCAGATCGGCAGTAAACTCAGCCAACTGAGCTACGCCAGTGGCTCTGTATTAGTTCTGAAATTATGATTTTTAATGTAAAGTGCGGCATTGGCTATAATAGCTGTTACGTGGAATACGGCATAAGCTTTTTTTTTTCTTCTTCGCAAACTATATTCCTTAAAATTCCTTTTCCTGGTAATTCCGAAAGTGCTGGATAGAATCGAATGAAATTTTTTCTGCATTCTTAAACATAATGTACAAATCAGGCCAGAATATTTCCGCAAGTTTATTTGCTGTTGGCGATATCTCTTTCGCGTACTGTTCACATACTGTTCGACGAAGTAAATCACGCATAAAATCATCTTACCAAATTCTGTTTTAATTTATTTTCTCTTCAGTTGGTGAACCGTAATTCTTAATTTCTATGCCCCATATATATTTTTTTTTTACCAACTCCGCCGGTTGCGTCCGATGTTAAGTGTTTAAGATTTGTACTTATCAAACTGCCTTAACTTTCGATTACAATATGGATAGAATTTCTAACTTTAGACATAATTTTAACACTTCGTTTTCTTAGCTACGCTCCTCTGCAAATAACATATTCTGTTTTCTTCGACGGTGTTATTTGTTCTTGTCATGATCTTCAGGTGAATCAGGAGGCCTGGCTGCTCCAACACTCTTTAATCATGGCCAGAATGAATTAGACATATTGACGCGCACAACGGTATAAAACAACACGTCGACAAATGTCTAAAAAGACACTGAGAATGGGTGAAACCGAACAGGTAGAGGCAATGACTGCTAGATTTGGCAATGCTGGGATCTATTGTATTCCTGCCACGCGGCTAGGGGTTGAGTAGAGGATGGGGGTTTATGAGGGATTACCAATTCCAAGAAGAGAGGCCGTCATGTTTCCGAGCCAAGTATACCGTATATTGTTCTTGCTCAGGATAGGGACCGATGGCTGGCTTATGTGAGGGCAGCAATGAACCTCCGGGTTCCTTGAAAACCACAAGTACTGTATATTGTTAGAAGATGTCTTAACGCTATGCCAATGACGAAAAATAGACTGTTGGTAAGGTAAAGTTACCCCTGTACATGCCATGAAGGCACATGAGAGAGCAGACTCATGACTTCTTTACCTAGGCACTAGAATAAGGTGGTGTAGTCGGTTCGGCCATCTTTTTTTCCCTCGGGAAAGATCCAGCACTAAATTTGATATGAGAATGAGTGAACCTCGGGGCAATTCTGGAAGTTTGGAAACGAGAAAATTCCGTCACCTCCCGGGATTGAACACCAGACCTTCCAGACAGTATCCAGTTGCTCTACCGACTGAGCTACTCGGCCACCATAAACTGTTGGGTATGTATAATTAAATTAAATACATATCGAGTAAACTGAAATAGAGTACAAAAGACGTCACAGTTTCTGTAATTATTTTCCTTCAAGAATTCCGAAAACCTTAATGTCTATTCATTTATACACTTAGCTAAAATTCGTTACAAAATTAAGTTATTACAAGGTACTACATAATATTACGTAAAAGTAGCAAAAACGTAAAAATTAGGGCATTAGATACTCTTTGCGGTTGTGCATATGGCTTTATGCTAATCCAATGCGATGCTGTGCATTCTTTCCCTTGCTTACTAAGACTGAAAAATGGAAAAATTACTATGATACCTAATGTGTTGTAAACTAAATTATTCTACAACGTCCTACACGAAGCATTGTAACTTTAGGAATGTAAGTACTGTACTAAAATAATTAAGCTTGACTAAATAGTAATTTAATTAGTGACTAGTAAAACAATAAACAAATCACTTGTAATAATTTCGAGGGAAAAATTGTTCCGGGGCCGGGTATCGAACCCGGCACCTTTGGTTAAACGTACCAACGCTCTCCCAACTGAGCTACCCGGGAACTCTACCCGACAACGATCCAATTTTTCCCTCTTTATCCACAGACCTCAAAGTAGGCTGACAACCGTCAAGCAACCAACATTGAGTGCACACTAACTCTGTGTGACTTAAATTGTGGTTTTCTGTTACGTACAGTGACGAGTATTATGCAAATCAAGCTTTCAGGAATAACTCCCTGTAAGGAATAACTACAGTACTTGTGGTTTTCAAGGAACCCGGAGGTTCATTGCTGCCCTCACATAAGCCCGCCATCGGTCCCTATCCTGAGCAAGAACAATATACGGTACTTTCTTTAATATTAACTACTAATGTAACAGTAAAATTAATTGAATTGAGACAACGTGCACTCTTGAATTCGTATATTGTTACAAAGTTTTTGCTAACTTGTAACTGCTACACTGTGCTTGTAAAAGTACACTTTTCTTGAAACAAAGCGCTGATAAAGGAAATTGTACTGACTATTTCGCTTATATGACGTCATTCCATTTTCGGCCAATGAAGTGTAATGATTCCAATCAATCACAGTCATACATTGCGATTATTTCTGCAGCTCGATTTATCACTATCAATTTATCGCGTGGTCGTGCTTTTGTTTAGTCAGTATCGCCAACTGTTTCCACATAAATCGTTGAGCATGAATCCATTGTACTAAATGAAGTGCGAAATCCTACTTCCACATATACATCTTCATCTTCTAATTCCATGTCCATTGTACCTAAAGAAAATGACACTCCTTCATAACAATTGAAGGGTTCAGAGCCATAGTGGGCTAAGCGCCATTTATTAAAAACGGAGAAAGCAAGGGTTAAAGTTAAGTGAATACCATAGTTTAATGGAAATTTAGATATCATTTAGTTTTAATGAGTATACTTTATATTATTTGCTATATATTTCCATTTAATTATAGTAATAACTTCATTTTAACCTTTGTTTTCTACGGTTTTAGTAAATGGTTCTGAACCCTTCAATTGTTCATTTAATTACTGTATTAATCAGATTATTTGTAATTATACTATAACATGTTTAAACTAAATTATAATTTTAGCAGATAATGAAAACGTATTTATGTTATAACAACAAGAAAAAAGCGCAGTATATGTAATTAACATTTTTAAACCTGTATTTCACTTTTCTCAATTGACATTACTGAATAACATTCAATTTCTTTATTGCAGTAATTGTTATTCGTCTATTTCGACTTCACAATGTTTGAATAGATTAAGTAGGCCTATTCATAAATATACAATGATTAAAATTTTGTGAGTTAATTTTAGGGATATATTATTTATATTTTTATTTTATTCACGAAATAATCTTAATAAATGTCACTCGAGGTCTGCGATTTCCCAAATAAATCTATTCGCTTCGCTCGTGGATTTATCTGCAAATCTCAGACCTCTTGTGACTTTACTAGGCCTATAGATGATACTGTAGTTTCCCAGACTGGTAATTTAGTATGTGTGTTTATTATTTCTAGAAATGTATTCATGTAGAATTTACTCGTCAAACTAGTGCGCAAAATTCGTGGAAAAGAAACTTGAAATTACTGACTAGTTTGCGTTTGCCTCTTTATCCACCCTTTGCCTTCCTGAACATTCTTTCGCTTTGTCTTGTATTCCTCTGGTCTCTTGTCTCACACGTAAGTAACAAAACATAAGAAATAAAATGTACTTGATAAAATTCATTTGTTACATTGAACAGTTTATAGAATAATATATATATATATACATATATATATATATATATATATATATATATATATATATATATATATATATATAGTGTTTAATAAAGTGTGTTTTTGTGCAAAGCCATGAAGGCCGAAAACAAGATAAGACAGTTCTCTATCATTTGCAACATCGGCACTGTAAAGAGATAAGTGGTTAACATCATGCTCCGCCACTTCACGTCCCTATAATTATCCGATACTAGTTAAATGGCACCCAGGAACTTTCTGAAAGTTTTAGTGAGGAGAATTCTCAGTCTCCGCCTTTTTAGGTCGACGCATGTAGCTGTCTCAATTTAACTCTGTCTTCTGACATGTAGCAATGTCTTTCATTTATAGTGTTCTCCATTCATTTCATCTTCATGTGTTACATTTTCTAAATACTTAATATTTGAAGAAAAAAATGCATTATTTTGTATTAATGACGATTGGCTGTTTACAAATGTACTTTAAAATCATATCAAGCACATTGAGATCCACCGCGTTTGGAAGCAAAAGTCTGTGTTAAAAGTTTGGAAGATCCGGCATAGTTCAGGCTTTTGCTAACTGATTCGTACTTGTGCTCTGGCGTGGGTTGGAATCCCACTTCAGCTGATTACCCGGTTGGGTTTTTTTTTGATTAGTTCAACTGTAAGGCGAATGGTAGGTAATCCTATGGCGACTCATCTCGCCAAATATAATTTCGGTATTAACAATTTCATCAGCACTAGATAAGCTTATAGTTGATTTAAAAACAAAAGAGGTTTGAGGTTCCGTCATTTTCAAGTTTCATAAAAGGAATTCACAAATAATTGGACAAAAGATGCGCACGCACTCTTTTTTAAAATCGATTGTTTAACGATGTGGTTATCCAGGGTCGGTGAAATTGATGATAACGAAATTACATTTCGGCGAAATGAAAATACCTGACATTAGTTGCAGTTGGGGAAAAAACGTCAGAAAAAATTCAAACCAGGTATCTGTCCAAGCGGGGTTCGAACTCATGACGAGCGCAATCTCGGAATACGAATCCGCTCGTTATTCTCTACACAACGCAGGTAGTTACATGTGTTTGCTCATGCCATGTTTCTTTTTAATACATGTTACCAGAAGTACATAACAGGAGTGATTGTCTAGTTCTAGTTAGTTTTAAATATACATAAATGCTATGAAAGTATGTTAATATGACTGTGACGTACAACTGTGTAAACAAAATGACCAGATGTTAGTTTCTGTTGTTATGAGAAATATTTGTTCTGAAAATGTGCTATACTTTGAAATATACATCAAGAATTACTTTCAGTTTCTTATTAAACGAAGTACAGACGAAGGATTGTGATACTTCTAGATGGAAATGCAGTTTTCAGCGTCTCTAATTTTAAAAGTTGTTGTTTTTGACATGCTATCTATTTGTCCTGTCTGTGTTGTCTTTCTTCCTAAACTGCTAATCCAATTTGTTTTGTTATTCGCTACTTCCGAGTCAAATTATCTGGAATGTATGGACATAAAATGTAAAGCCGTGTATCCATGAAGCGAGATTGCCACGCGCGGTCGTCTCTTGCGACAACCTCGTTTCTTGTTTGCCTCGAAGTTTTGTTCTTTTGGTAGTGAGGCAGGAACGCGAAACAGAGTGAGCCACCAGTTAGTGCGTGACAATCGAGGCAGTTAAGATTGCGTTGCATAATGGCATCTTTACCAACGAATCACGGAGTGAGTTAACCATTGCGAGGCACCTTTAATCGCAATCAAAAACCGACTAGGATTGGCTCACGGGTCCGCCGCGCACTATGTCATGAAAGGTATCCACTAAAAGGAGCAAGCATTAAGAGTAGAGACCGGAATCTTGGTCCCTAAACTTTGGAGTTAAGTGAATACGGAGTTTGTACAATGAACCAAGGACTTGAAGAAGAATAGTGACGCATGGAGCTCTACGATGAAAACAGACGACGCCTGCATCAAGGAAAGCAAACACACGCACAAAAATAGTGATTTCAAGAGTAAGGCTGTGTTGTGTATTACAAAAGAACAAATGTAGTCTTTCCTGCAAACTTTTAACTTAAAATATTACTCTTTCACAGGCGCTATACTTAATGAAATATTTAAGCCTATATTACAGTAATCTTTGCTGTAAAATTTTAACTTAACCCAGATAAGACTGACGTCCTATATATAGGACACTGGACGTTTTATTTTTTTAACATTGTTGTGTAAGATTTTCATAGTCGGCAATCATGATACCATAATCCTTATGTGTTATAAATTGCCTCCAATTTTTTTTATTATGTTCACTCTGTCACAGTCATTGTTGTTAACATATTTGTGTGAGTCATGGCTGTGGAGCAGAACATGTTGTTCTCGAAGTCGGTATATATCACATGCTATAGATATAATGCTTTTGATATTGATAGGGGATACTCGTATGATGTACTTCGTATATAATAATTCATAATTAGATTCAATTTTTTATTTAGTGTTATGCCATATCATGGTAAAGTTAGGCGTACTACATGTAGTACGTCAGTCATAAGAGGGGACATTTCGTGAGACTGATGGTACTCATGTTATTATAGGGGGTTTTCACTAAATGAAGCCTTACATATGTTTCAGGACGACCAAGTTGCTATACCTAAGTGCAATAACATTTCCATCACCATTTTATCACCAAAAAATGCGTGTGGTAATGTAACTGATGAGGATTCTGGTGATGAAAATATCCCTACAATTGACAATATGCCTGGTAGTCAGTTGCGAGCTGAGACGGAAGTAATCCTCAACACACAAGGAGAGGGAATGGATGATTATGATGACGAAAGTCATAATGGTGATGATGAACATAGTAAAGGCGATGGTGGGAATGGCAGTAGAAATACTAGTGATTCAGCAACCGATATACAGATGAAGAGAAAGGATAATAATTTTGAATTGGGAAGAAGTTGACATACAGCAAGGAAATACTATATTTTTCAATTTCCATGCACACAGTTTCAAGATATTCTAGAAATTTGAAGAAGAAAATATCAATGAAATAGCCCAATATCATATATTAGTATAACAAAAATAAGGGTGGACCAAAACATCAATCTGTACAAAACATCTATTAGACGCAAGAAATGGTACTTTAGACTGCACTGACGTAGCAGAACAAAATGCATGGCAGCTATACAAGATAAACTCCAACGAAAAACTCGATCATCTTGCATTTCGCAAACGTCTAGTCTTATCTGTTCTCGAATCCACTGCTCGACATGTACAGTCAAGCGGTAAACCAGCGGTCGTCAACTCACTGCACTCTCGGGCTATCGCAGGTGCATTTGTGGCTGCTGGCGGGTATGCTCTCTACCTAATCCTGCTGCACTTACCCTTTACCCATTTCAGCGAATGCTGACGACCATTGCGGTAGACCATCTCATCTAAGACTGAGCAAAAAGATTCAAGGTTTCATGGAAGTAATCATTTTGTGGTATTTCAAGAAAAACAAACTCGATGCAGACAGTGTCACACAAAGACAACAATAATATGTATGAAGTGTGATGTTGGTGTACATGTAAAATGTTTTATCACGTATCACACACTATAAACATTCTCGAAAAAATACAATAATCTTATTGTGTGTGAGTGATGTTATAATTTTGTGTTAATTTGATGTATTGTTAAGTTAAACAATTTATACATATTAGTGCTAAAACGACTTATGTCATATAATGTTTTTGCATGGTGATATGACTGACGTCCTATATATAGGACACTGAAATGTTTAGGCCTAATTACAATAATCTTTGCTATAAAATTTTAACTTGAAATGCCGATACTATTCTAACACAGGTAGGTCTACTGCCCTTAATGAAATGTTTAAGCCTATATTACAATAATATTTGCTGTAAAATGTTATTGTTTCACAGTTATCGGTACTTTTCTTAATGAAATATTTAAGTCTAATTATGATAATTTTTTCTGTAAATTTTTAACTTAAAATACTGGTACTATTATAACACAGGCAGGCCTACTGCTCTTAATGACATGTTTAAACCTAATTACAGTAATCTTTGTTGTAAAATGTTACTATTGCATAGGTACGTCTCTTAATGAAATGTTAAAGCCTACATTACATCTTTGCAGTAAAATTTTAATTTACCGGTACAACTGCAACATAGGTACTGCTCTTAATGAAATGTTTAAATGTACTAATTTACAATAATAGGCTATTTGCTGTAAAATTTAACTTGAAATACGGTACCGGTACTACAACAAGACAGGTACTGTCCGCCTGTACAAGTGTACTTTTCAATAACATTTTTCAAGCGCTTGTCCTCAACTTTGTTGAAAGAAATGTTGGCATGCACTATCATTTCACACAGATCTCTGCAAAATTAGTTCTCTGTCACTGAATTACTAGTTGAAGGTAGATCGTCAGACTCACTTCTTCCTATCAATTTAAAATGGTTTATGTGTTTTTTTAATTGTAGTGCTGCTGTAAATACCGTATTTTAGGACAGAGTGTCAATTTTACATAAATTACACAAAATTATATCACCACTTACACAGATATACTGCCTTCCGAATTCTTCTACCCAC